>NC_057727.1:18938482-18976940 GCF_004010195.1 Chiloscyllium plagiosum | reverse complement strand
CCCATCCTTCAATCTCCTCATCCAAGTCATTAATAAAAATTACAAACAATAGAGGCCCAAGGACAGAGCCCTGTGGAACACCACTCACCACAGACCTCCAGGCAGAATATTTTCCTTCTACTACCACTCACTGTCTTCTGTTGGCCAGCCAATTCTGTATCCAGACAGCTAGGTTCCCCTGAATCCCATTCCTCCTGACCTTCTAAATGAGCCTACCATGGGGAACCTTATCAAATGCCTTGCTGAAGTCCATATACACTACATCCACAGCTCGACCCTCATCAACTTTTCTAGTCACATCCTCAAAGAACTCGATAAGGTTTCAAGTCCATACATTGTAGATCTTTCTAATTTTCCCTCATTACCTGATCCTGATGCCAGGGTTCAATCTTGTGACCCATCTTTGTGTCAACTTCATGGTCTGCGTTCTCTTTTTGTTGCTTATTGACTAAAAGTGAGGACAGAACTGAAGGCTATAGATCACATAATCACAGTACATACTTTGAGAACAATTGCCCTACTCTTTGCTTTGACAATATAGTATTTGGTATGTTTATTACCAATGTAGTTACATGAATCAGATTAACTATTGGACCTGACGTTACCCCAGATTCCTTTCAACTCGTTTTTATATCTGTACATCTCACATGTGCTACAGTGTATGTGATCCATTCTTCCTGCAAACACATCAGGAATGTGAAGGTTGGGTGGGTTAGCCATGGGGAATGCAAAGTTACAGGCATAGGGTAGTGGGGGAGAGTCGGTATGGATTCTGTGGGCTGAATGGCCTGCTTTCACATCGTTGGGATTCTGCGTCTCCAATCCAAATAATAAACTGCATTCTCTTCTATATCACAATGCTATAAAATCATAGAATTATTATGGTGCAGAAGGAAGCCATTGGGCCCATCATATTTGCACCAGATTTACAAATGTATATTTTGACATTGCTCCATTCTCCTGCCTTTTTCTCCATAACCTTGTTCATTGTTTCTGTTTAGATAATCGCCGCGTACTCTCTTGAATGCTTTGATTGAACCTGCCTCGACAAATTTCTGGGCAGTACATTCCAGACCTTCCTACTGGAAATGTGAATATTGCTCTCAGTTTTTTCGTTTGCAAGTTGCGTCAAATCTGTACCTCTCTCTCTCGATTCTTTTAGGATTGGGAACAGTTTCTCCCTATCTAGTCCATTCAGACCCATTTTAAATTTTGTAAACTGCTGCTCTTGGCCTACTCCTCTCCAGGCAAAACCGATGAAACGTATTGGGAGATTTAAGCACAAAGTCCGAAAATCGTGAAGCAGGGATTCTTTATTCCATGTGCATCAGGCTTTTTCAAACATGAAGAGAAACTTAAAGTTTATTTACATAGAAATACGCTGGTAGTGCACAGCTGGTATAAAAAAATCTGTTGTCACCCTCTCCTCCATGAGACTTTAATATGACAAAGACACCCTTCCCTCCAGAGAGGGTCTGCACAAGCTCCACTGCTCAGTTCCCTCCCTCACTGAGGCCCTATTCCTCCACTCTGGTGGAGTTCCACTTACACTAAATTATTTCATAACTGCATTTATACATCCCTGGGACCTATTCGACATTATCTCCAGTGTATTCCGTCTTGGAATGCAGATGTGAATGCATTTGTTAGCTTAATCTAAGACAAACTGAATTTGATTTTGAGGCTGGTCCTTTGCCATACTAGTCCTCAAGTCATGGCTTGATAAAGGAAATGTGCTGGTTGGAGATGTCAGTGTGCTGGACCACGATGCCTTGCTGTCCAAAGGTACCAGATAAATTTAGAAGATGAAATAAATATGGAGTCATGATTTGGAGATGCCGGTGTTGGACTGGGGTGTACAAAGTTAAAAATCACACGACACCAGGTTATAGTCCAACAGGTTTAATTGGAAGCACTAGCTTTCAGAGAGCTGCTCCTTCATCAGGTACTCTACAACCACCTGTTGGACTATAACCTGGTGTTGTGTGATTTTTATCTATAAATGGAGTGATTGTGATTTATCTAGCTGCGCTAAATTGGAGTGTGCTGTCATTTTTTTAAAAAAGTATATTATTTTAATTTTTTAACATAGAATGCAATTTACTTGAATGGAGATGCACAGATCATCACCTCTGACTACCTTGCAACGAACGGAATTATCCATTACATCAACAAGATCTTAGTCCCATACAACTTAACATCTACTAACCGATTAGTCACACAACCTCTGGTAGGTTGGAAGAAAATCTGAAAATAAATGCTTTCTTATTAATCACATTTTAGTATGAAAACTGTATCTTATGTAGTCTTTCTGAACATTAATGTTGCAGTTTAAAGAAATGCATGTGCACGCTGACCGTCCTGATGATGCCGTACTTGGTGTTTACAGATCTACAAATTGCAAAGATTGAATCCTTGATCTATTACGATATACTGATTTCCACTGGGATTGGCAAAGGTTGAATTGCTTTTGGCCCCTAGAATGATTGATGGAGGAAGGAAATGAAGGAAATATAAACTGGGATTCCTGCTCCTGATTTCTATCTTCTATTCTTTTACTGAAAGTCTGCAAGGGCAAAGATAAGATTGGCTTATTGATGATGTCCTTGGAATGAACATTCGAAGCACTCTCATAATTTTGTGGGAATTCTGGCCAAGTTGGATAAGAAAAGAACCAGAGAAAACATTTTATTTTTAAAACTGAACTTTTGTCAATATGGCTATAAACTCTTCTAAAAAACATGGATAAACATTTAAAAAGGCATGATTGCCGAAAATATTTGAAGTCCATTCACTAAAAGTATGCACACACAATTAAGTAGTGACTCAGTACAATTAAATGTCATCCCGGAGATCAGTTTCAGCTGAAGATTGGAACATGGTTGAAGGAAATTGTCAGTTAATTCTGTTTCATGACCTGGGCTGAGAACTTTGATGCAATAATCCATTATTAATCAGCTCCCACAAGAAGCTCTCCATTGATTCACAAGCTGTGTTCAGTTAGCTAACTTAAGCTGAGTCAGTAGTGAGGTAAGCTGCCACATTACCCTGAGCTGTGGTAGGAAGAGAAAAATAAGCTTCATTTCCTGATTGCTATCCAGGATCTAGAAAAATGATCATAAGCTGCCAGATAGTCAAAGATTTCTGGCTGGTGTTCTCCAATGTCCTTCAGTAAAGGAAACCTGCCATCCTGCATTGTGTGCGCTACTTAAAATAAAAAGAAAGGCTTGCATTTAAATACCAGTTTACAAGATAACCATCCATCTCAAAGTGTTTTGTAGCTGGTGAAGTAATTTTGAAGGGTTGTCCTGTCACAGCGCCAGGGACCTGGGTTTGATTCCGGCCTCAAGCAGCTGTCTACGTGGAGTTTGCACAAGCTTCCCGTGTCTGCGTGGATTTTGTCCAAGTGCTCCAATTTCCTCCCACAGTGTGAAGATGTACAGGTTAGGCCATGCTAAATTGCCCATAGTGTCCAAGGATGTGCAGACTAAATGGATTAGCCATGGGAAATGCAGGATTACAGGGATCAGGTAGGTGCTAGGTCTGGGTGGGATGCTCTTTTGATGGTTTGGTGTAGACTTTATGGGCTGAATAGCATGCTTCTGCACTGTAGGGATTCTACGATTCTAATGAAGGAAACATGGTAGCTAATATGCACAACAGACAGCGTCAACAAGCACTAATATGATCATGACCAGTATTTTGTGATGTTGGTTGTGCGATAAATATTGCCCAGGACACCAGAGATAACTGCTGTGTTGTTCTTAGCCCTAATTTTGAAGGGGTCTTTTTACATCCATCTGAGCAGGCAGCTGGACCCCAGTTTAATGTCTCATCTGAAAGTCAGTACCTCTGACAGTTCAGTAATCCTTCAGTAATGTATTGGAATGCCAGAAGTTTATTTTCAAGTCCTCAAGTAGGACAAAATTGTAAAATGTAAATCCAATGCCACATAACTCCTTTGACCCTTCGTGCTCTTTGAAGTGGCCTAGCAAATAAATCATTTGTGAAGAGAAACAAATCTTGCACTGCCTTCTCAGGGCAAACAAGGACAGAGGATAACAAAAGCAAAATACTGTGAAAGCTGGCGATATGAAATTTTTAAAAAAACGTGCTGGAGAACTCAGTGAGTCTGCAGCATCTGTGGAGGGCGAAAGAGGGTTAGTGTTTCAAGTCCAATGATCCTACAAAACAGAAAGCAAGAAACTTGCAGTAACACATTATTAGCTTTGGCTGTGGTAAAAGTTCAGGATATAAGAAGCTGCCAAATTCCCTTTCTGGAGTCACATGTAAAAAGTGGTCATTTGGACACATTATCCAAGAGCTGCTGTCATGTGAAACCATATCCCAGAAAAATTCAATGTCTTCGGAAGAGAAGCAGCAGCTTGAAAAACGTTTCCATACACGACAAATTTGTTTAAAATAACTTTGGATGCTGTATCAAGTTAAAAAGCAAATTATTGATAATTTTGGGATCATTGGGCAACGTTTCACCAAAAGGTCAGAATCCTGACAGTCAGGTGAAACATGAGTTAGCAATACAAACCAGTCAGACTTCCCTCTTGATCTGAAGGGGAGCAGCTCGTAATATGGTTTTGCAATCCTCTTTGCCAATGTTGACAAGCTGGCAAAATGGCTATTAGTCATCCAATGGATTCTTTAGATCTCCTTCCTACATCCTTTGTGGCAGAAAGCATGTCAGAAACCAGTCCTGCTGTTAGGAAGACTCCTTAACAGCCAGACATGAACATGAGGACAGCCTGTGATGGCTGCCCATGAGCCTTCAGCACCGCAACCCACCAACCACGCCCCCCACCCCCACCCCACCCAGTCCCCAGTGATTTTTCTACTGCTTGTATGAAAGTCCTATCTTACTTGAGTCAGCAAAACCTTGACTAGTATCTTACATTTTAGGAGCAACTGTTCATTTATTTCTTCTGTTTGAATTCTTTTGCAGCACAACATCAGCACAGTTGCAAACGCTAATGGATACAAGATTTTTAGTACTTTGATCAAGGTAGGACATTTCCTTTAATACTTGCAGGCTTCTGGTCATGCTGCCTCTACTTAGACAACAGTTATGTTATAGCAGAGAAGCAGTGTTGTGTGGAACTGCTGGCTGTCCACTGTCAACAGTTAAACAAAAGGAAATAAACAGAATTTATAAAACCCTAAAACTAACATCAAAATATTCTTAATAATTGGTTGTGTAGTTTTTTTTCACTTTTAAAATACAGTCACAGTTGTGTAGTCGAGGAAACCTTCCTTACTGCTTTTAGAAACATTCCCTGCTTTGATTATCTTCGGTTCTGATATTATGACAGAGGACACATAAAGTAAGTTAAAGTTCATGGAATAAAAGTGATAGTGACTGTCGACTACAAAGATGTCTGAGGAGCAGGAAGCTGAGAGTAATAGTGACTGGTTGCTTTTCAGATGGAATCAGGTGTACAGTGGGATTCCCCAGGTGTCAGTACTGTCAGTGGGATGGCACAGTGGCTTGGTGGTTAGCACTGCAGCCTCACAGCGCCAGAGACTTGGGTTTGATTCCAGCCCTGGGCAACTGTCCGTATAGGGCTTTGCACATTCTCCCTGTGTCTGCGTGCGTTTCTTTCGGGTGCTCCAGTTTCCTCCCACAGTCTAAAGATGTGCAGGTTAGGTGGATTGGCCATGCTATATTGACTGTAGCGCCCAGGTTACAAGAATAGGGTAGGGGTGTGGGTCTGTTTGGTATAGTCTTTTGAGGGTTGATGTGGACTCCGTGGGCTGAATGGCCTCCTTCCACACTGTAGGGATACTACGGTCACTGCTTTTCTTGATATGTAGTAATGACCTAGATTTAAGTGTTCTAGGCACAATTTCAAAATTTACAGATGCCACAAGATTTGGAAGTATTATGAACTGAGGAGTAGATTTCAAAAGGACATATACATAACTGGTTCATTGGTCCCTTTGTGGTTGCAGGAAGACTATCCTTTTTAGTCAATCCTTCCAGCATTACCTCAAGTGAATTTTGATGTTTGCCGTCCCTGATGTTCAGCCACTGTTCGAAGTACAGAGCCTAACAATCATCCTGCAGCTACAATATGCCTCCCTTTCATGAGGTGCAGGCTCCCCTTGATTAGCACTAGCCACTCACACAGCTAGTGAACATTGCAGAGAGCATTGGTTGCAAACAGCAATTGTATTTTTTAAAAAAGGAGCATGAATTTTACATGCTGCCTGTGATACAAGCACTAATCATGTACAGCAGTTCCCATCCCCATTTTCAGAGATTATCCAATATCTCCTGACCTTCCTCCTTTGTTTTGTCTCTACTTCTGTTTCAGAATGGTTCTTTTCTATCTATGCTCTTTCTATGATAAGAATGTAAGAATATGTTACAGAAGGGGGATTTTCTGATCATCTACTGAGGAGATCGGGAAATCTTATTCACTAAAGCACTTCAGTGTCTCCTGAGGTGCGTGGGAGTGCACCAATGTAAATTAGTACACAAAAAAGGTTTGTGGTAGGGTACAATTAAAGATGATCACAAAAACAATTAAAGGGGAGGTTTGAAAATATTTCATTACTCAGTGAGTGGGTAAAGTATGGAATTGCTAAATAGTTTTGAGAAGTAATTAGATCATTGCTTTTAAAAGAGAAAAATAAAGGGTAAAGGAAGCAAACAAGAACATTGGAATCCTGTAGTGATCAGTCCAGGAAAACATCAGGAGGGACTTTGTGGGACGAATTGACTGTTTCTTTGAAATAACATTCTTTGACTTTTGTGGCCTGAATTCCCTTCATTGCCCTACCCCCATCTTTTGATGTCAGAGACATGTGTGAAATGCACAATATCTGGTTCAAATCACAAGACTTTTCTGCTATTAGGCCTCCAGGTTATGCTGTCATATGTTACAGATGTACACCTGAGTGTCAGATGTGAGGGCGGCCCTACTGGAGTCACAAGTTGTCTAAACAAAATCTGAAGCAGACTCCAAACCTCCAACACTATAAACAGTATCTCTTCTGGAATCTCTTGGATGTTTGTGTTTATATATTATATAAATTATCAAATTACAGAATAGTAACTTCCTAATGCTTTGATTTTTCACAGGAAACTAATCTGCTACCTCTACTGGAAGATCCAATCCACAGACCATTCACAATGTTGTGGCCAACAGATGAAGCTTTTAGTTCTCTTCCTAAGGAAAGGAAAGATTGGCTTTATAGTAATGAAAACAGACACAACCTTGTGGCATACTTAAAATTTCACATGATCAGGGATTCAAAGGTAATTTAGAACTTCAATTGTGTGGACTGTTTTGGCTGCATTTTCTGACAAGCTTTGGGATCCCAACATCAGGTTCATTTTAGGGTTTCTCAGCCCACCTTGAGGAGAATGTATTTGCTGGCAAAACCTTCAAGAAGGGAATCTTGTAACTGGCCTTCTCCATGCTCACCATCCTATTTAGAATGCTGAAATTGTAAGGAAACAGGCCCAATCAGAGTAGCCATATCAGGCCAATGGCCCCACCAAGAGCTACTGACAGCCAAGTTAATTTCATTTAATTCTTAGGTCAAGAGGCTCTGAAGTTGTTTGGAATAACAGAGTGCAGAGAGAAAATCCTTCCATAGGACTAGGATGAGGGTGTAGTCTTTTATGCCCGCAGCCCTGTCAGAAGGCATGGAATGTCTGGCTTTTTCTGCCAAAGTGAAAAACTTCATATTTCTCCATGTTGTACTGCACCTGCCAGACTTTTAGACATTCACTCAATGTGTCTCTATCTGCTTGTAACATCTGTATGTTCTCTTCACAACATACTTTTCCACTTAACTTTGTATAATATGTAAATTTAGCTACCATGCCTTGGATTGTCTTATCTAAATTTCATTGATGTTAACTGTAAACCTTTGATGGCTCAGCACAGGCTCCCGTAGGACTCTGAAACAAAAACAGAAATTGCTGGAGAAAATCAGCAGATCTGGCAGCGTTTGTGGAGAGAAAGCAGGGCTAATGCTTTGAGCCCAGTGACGAGAGTATGGTGCTGGAAAAGTGCAGCTGATCAGGCAGCATCCAAGGAGCGGGACAATCGACATTTCGGGCATAAGCCGTTGAGCCCAGTGACCCTTCTTCAGAATTGATAGTAACTAGGATATGATGCAGGATTCTAATAATCACATCCTGCAAATCAAACAAAAGACCAAGTAATGCAGTATGTTTTCTGTTAGTGAATTTTCTATCCATGCTAATATGTTACCCATTAAACCCTGAACTCCCACTTTTGCGCAAATAACCTTTTATACAGCACCTTGTCAAACACCTTCTGGAAATCCAACTATGTGTACCAATGAGATCCTCTTCATCCATGGGCATGTTGCTCCCTCAAACAAAACTCCCATAAATTGAGTTAATATGTTTCTGCTTTCACAAAAACCATGCTGACTTAAAATTATTACCTTGAGATTTTCAAAGTAGTCAATTATAACCTCCTTAATATTCAATTTTAACATCTCCCTCATTGTAGTCATCAGCTAACTGCCTTTTTGTTTATTAAAAGCAAAATATTGTATTTGTTGAAAATCTGAAGTGTATACAGAGAAGGCTGGAGAAACTCAGCAGTTCCAGCAGCATTTGTTTTGAGAGAAACAGAGTTAATGTTTCAAATTCGGTTTGACTCTTCAGAACTGAAAAGTGTTGGATTTTTAAATATATTTTTGACAGAGGCAAAGGAGAAGCAAGAATGCAGATGGTGCGGAGGCCCATGCAAAAGACAAAGTGGTTCATAATGGTGCTGAAAGGGAAAATGAGATGTGAAATGAGGGTCAATTAAGATTTAAAAGATAGTGAATGGGCGGTCATGACTAACAGCAAAGTAAACATGACACAAACAATACAAGACTGCGGGTTGAGGGGTTGGGGTTGGGGCAAAAAAAGTGAAGAAAATGGAGAATAGCCGTAATAATACCATCAGTTTCTGAAATTATGGAACTTAATGAGACCTTGAGGCTGTCAAGTGCCAATGGGAAAATGAGGTATTATTTGCTTGAGCTTCATTGAAACATTGCAGCTAGCCCAGGGCAGAAATGTTTAGAAACAAAAACAGAACTTGTTGGGAAACTCAGCAGGTCTGCCAGCATCTATACAGAGAGGAACAAAACATAGAACATAGATTGTTACAGAGCAGTACAGGCCCTTTGGCCCTCGATGTTGCACCAACCTGTGGAGCCATTCTGAGGCCCAGAGTTAATTTTTTGGGTCCAGTGATCCTTGGCATAGGAACAAGGCAGTTTATTGAAATGCCATACAACTGGGAGGTCAGGGTCATTGTTATGGAACAGAATGGAAATATTCACAAAGCGGTCGCCAATCTCACCAGTATAATGGAGACCATATTGTGAGCAGCGAACGTTGTAGAGTAGATTAATAGATTACCTGGAAGGTGTTTTTGGGGCCATGGACAGTGAGGAAGAAGGAGGTAAATGGGCAAGTGTTGCACATTTTGCAATTGCCCTCATTCCCATTTTCTGCCTTAAATACAGGAATTATATTTTCTACTTTCCAATCTAATGGAAACTTTCCAGAATCTAGCAAATTTTGGAAAATTAATGCTGACATATTGTTTATCTTAATAGCCACCTCTGTTAAGATCCTAGGGTTAAGTCCGTCTGGACTCTGGCGAAAGTCCACAGCTCCATCAGTTCACTTAGTACTGCTTCCCTAGAAATTGTAAAGTCATTAAATACCTCTCCTACCACCCCTTGATTTACAGCTATTACTAGAACATTTGCTGTAACCTCTATAGCATAAAAGGAAACAAAACATTAGATCATTTTATGTACCATTTCCTTATTTTCTATTATTAACTCTCTATTCTCACTCTGTAAAGGACCATCACTTACATTCTTCCTGTATAAATACCTGTAGAAATTCCTGCCATACATTTTTTGCTTTTCTAGCTAGCTGTTCTCATACTCTAATTTCTTTCTTCTGAATTACCTTTTTATTATTTTCTGCTGTTCTTCATGTCTGTCCAATTTTTATTTTTCATCCTTTTTGTTCGATGCTTCCTTATCTATTTTAGTAAATTGTGGGATCACCCCTTTATAATAGGAATATACTTGTTCTGAGTATTTTGTAATATTTCATCTTGTACATTTTACCCTTCAATATGAGAGACCACTCCCACTAGTGACTTTTTCTGCTACAATTCCACATCTCCATTCAAGCAGCTTTTATGTCCTGACCTCCTGAATCAAGATCATTGCTAGCTATTGTATCAATGCCATCTTGATTAATAGTGCTTCTTCTTCACCTTCATATAGACTGCTATTGTTCTTCTGTGCTTTGTTCTTCTTGTGCTGGTACAACCACAAAGCTATTGGGAAGGGAGCTATGTCTCTGCAGATTCCTGTATGAAAGGGACATGAAGTGAGAGGTGTCCTGGAGATCTCCTTGGCGATCTATTCCAGAACTAGACAATAAGATGGTCCCAGTTTTGTCCCTTGGATGCACTTCTGCCCTCTAATCAGGGTTTCTGCACAGATAACCAAATCTGCAAAACATAGAGTCCCAAACCAGGCCCCAGAAACTGGCAGAGAGTCCTGGGATCTGCCATCTGTGGAATGTGGACTAACTCCAGGTCTTTTGACATATTGCTGCCTGATTTATGATGGGAGCCCAGCACAGGCCTGCAGAAATTGAGTATATGTATGATCTGCTTCAAAGTTCAACAACTCCTGTAACTAGGCACGTTCTTGATGGAAGAGCAAATTATTCCTAATTAGAAACTTCTAAGATGTAGAATTCATTCTTGGTTTTCCTCCATCTGAGAAACTTCCTGTCTACCAGGCCCTTCCTGTGGAGTCCTGTAATTTATAAATTAGTTAATTTTAAGACAAATTTCTGCCCTGTGGCTAATGATTCTACCCTATAAATTTATACCCAAAACACTAACCATTTGTACGCATAAGAGTGAATTCATTAATTCTGTACTTCAAGTTGGGGGTTGTCAAAGAATTGCATAAAACTAGTTAGAAATTGCAATGCACAAACCAGCATCAGCCAGTCTGTCGCTGTTGGTGTTTACTCTTTAAATGAGCAATAGTCCTAATCACATAGGCCCAATCTGCACTAAGATTTCTCTCGCCTTTATTCCTTCTAAATCACCCATCTAAACTATTATTCAAAGTGACATGTTCTCTGCATTGATCACTAATTGCTTTTAGTCTCTCCACTTTATGGCACACAATATTAAAATTGAAATGTACTTAATCTTTTTCATTCTTTGAAGTATCTCCTTTCCTGAAGATCCAGACCTCATTCTTTCATCTTGTTTTGTTTCCATGTTTCTAACTGATCTGAAATGACTTTCTTCCTCAATTCCCTGTGTACATTTTGCATGTTTTCCTTTTTGTGGTTTTTAAAATTTATGTCTTATTCTTGGCTAGTTCTATCTTTTTCTACATATTCTTTGATTGTTATTACTTCCTCGGCTCCTTACCTCTGCAGTTTTAATTTCTCTGTTTATTTATCTAAAATAGTATCCGTTTTGCCATTTTATTAATTCGGTACCTATTTTAAAGTTGCCTATCCTTCCATTTTCTCCCCTTATCTGGAAGACTTGCTCAGGCAGTAAACCTGAAACCTTCACCTTTCCTTAGCTTCTTTTCTAATCTTAAGTTACTTCTGCCTGACCTCTGTCTTTTCCTTTCTTTCATGTTTCAAACAGGCCACAATATTTGGCCACACTCCTCCTTTATCCATAAACTTTCCCAGTTTTCTTAAGTCCTTAACCATTGCTCTGTGCAGCAACAAAGCCTGCATAATACAGCAGCCACCTTTTCTAACTAGTGATTTGTCCAAAGCTACTGCATTTCTTATTTAATTGATCCTCCCCACCCCCCGCCAGCCATCTGAGTGAGCCATTTGTTTCCACTTTAATCCGTTTTATGGTTTTGTTTAGGATCCTGCCACAAACTTGTTATGGATCATTTCCTCTGGGAATTTTGTGCTAAAATATCTATTTATTTACCCCAATATTTGGATAAATAACTGTTTCTCCCTCTGCCAGATCCTAACACTCAATGGGTTCAACCACTCTCTCAAACTGTTTCTCCAAAGACCTTTTCCTACTCTCTGGTTTGTCGGCTTGTGTCCAATTCTATTTCAGTTGGAAATACTGAAATTTGTTTGATCCAGTTAACATCTGTTAATCAGGTTTCCCACTTCTGCAGGAATTGCACATCACCGTCCTTTCCTGTAATGCCATTGTGCTACAAACCATGGTTTTAAGTTATAATTCAATTAAAAATTTGTTTTTTAAATCATTTAAATATCAATTAAACTACACCACTCCTCCACCTTTCCAGATAATTACAACTCTTATCAAATAGCTATTTTGGACACTCAGCTAGATCCTTATGTCTGACCACACTTTGTTTGAACAGAGGATTTGAGTTATAGAGAGAGGCTGAACAGGCTGGGGCTGTTTCCCCTGGAGTGTCGGAGGCTGAGAGGTGACCTTATAGAGGTTTACAAAATTATGAGGGGCACGAATAGGGTAAATAGGCAATGTCTTTTCCCTGGGGTCAGGGAGTCCAGAACTAGAGGCCGTAGGTTTAGGGTGGGAGGGGAAAGATATAAAAGAGACCTAAGGGGCAACTTTTTCCACAAAGAGGGTGGTACGTGTATGGGATTAGCTGCCAGAGGAAGTGGTGGAGGCTGGTACAATTGCAACATTTAAGAGGGATTTGGAAGGGTATATGGCTAGGAAGGGTTTGGAGGGATATGGACCGGGTGCTGACAGGTGGGACTAGATTGAGTTGGGATATCTGGTCGGCATGGATGGGTTGGACCGAAGGGTCTGTTTCTGTGCTGTACCTCTCTATGACTCTATGTTGGATCAGTAAATTTGACCTCAACTGTACTGTGATTTTACATTATTACTGGCATTGTTAGTTCTACCTCTCCATGTTCTCATCATAATTCACATCTCTTGCAGAAGTAAACAAGTGTGGATGAAGGTCACTGGTGCATACTTTCTCCACTTACACTGACATAATGATCCATGAGTTTTTAGGGCTATTCATGGACTATTCATGGAAATAATCATAGCTTCTTATAACTCATATGCCAAAAAGCAATCTTTGCTCAACAGATTTTCTCCTTTCGTGTAAAAATAAATACGCTACATTAAATTGGTTTATTTTCTATATATTCTGAATACAATTTATTACAAATACTTATGCAATGTCTTACATTTACAGACTTTAGCAGCAGACCTTCCACTCATTAGCAGCAGGAGGACAATGCGAGGATCACTTATTTCAGTCCGTTGCAGTAGGACTATAATTGTAAGTGTTATACAGCATGTTAAAATTGAAGTCCATTTTAGAAGTGAATTATGAATGTTAAAGTGTTATCCCAAAATGTTGACCATACCAAATTTTGACAAACACTGAACAATAATCAGTTGAATGGTAGGACAGACATTGTCCTCCACAAAGCTAATGTGTTCAAGGGGATTCCCACAGACTCCACAGAAAATAATCATCAGAAAACTCTACCTGACAGATTGGATTTTTAAGAAGAATCATATATATGGGCTCAATTTGGATGAGCTTTTTAATGCTCAATGATTATCCCTGGAGTTTCCCTCTTCAATATATTGAGGGCTCTTTAATCATATTTTGAATGTATTTGATGGCAAGATATAATCAGAATTAGGGTAAGTTTTCATTTTGTAAAATTATGCTACTCCTATAGTCTGTCAGTTCATTGATCATGCAAGGAAGGTGACAGGCATTCCATTGGATTTGGAAAAGAAAAGTTAGACAAAGCTATTGCTTGATTCATGACTGCCTCCTGGAATGAGCATGTGTATGGATGTTGGATGAGGACAGGATCAGGATTATCTATTATCCTCCAGTTGGTACTGCCTCAGCTCAGGCATGAAGAGTGGCCAACAACAGATACAGTGAGCACACATGGAATTAACCCTAACATCTTCGGGGCAGAAAATTGGCATGAAGAAAACAAACAACCTTGGAGTCATTATTCCCTTTAACTTATTGTATGCAACAATTATTTTCTCAATGCATGATTCCTTTGAACTTTTACTAGTAGCAGAGAATGTGCTAAGTTTAAAATATAACAAGGCAAGCACAATATCTTATAAAAATTGAAAGAACTGCGGATGCTGTAAGTCAGAAACAAAAACAGAAGTTGCTGGAAGAGCTTTGCAGGCCTGGTAAGCATCTGTGAAGAGAAATCAGCGTTAACATTTCCGGTCCAGTTCTGAGGAAGGGTCACAGGTCCCGAAGCGTTAAGAACATAAGAACACAAGAAATAAGAGCAGATTACAGAGCAATTGTGAAACATTCAAGGATTTTTTTTTCTTTGCTTCAGTCTGGATATAGTGGACTGGAAAGATAAGATGTAACTAAGAGGTGTTCATAGGGATGTAAGGGAGCATGCCAGGTTTGCATCCAAAATTCAGACAGCTCCCTTACAGCCACATAATACTCCACATCCAAGTTGTTAATATGTGCTGAATAAAAGCCACACAATACAGTCAAGCACAGAAACCAGAAAATCTGCTTCAAAATGGTAATTTTTTAAAAAAGGAAGTAAGTAAACTTCTGGATTAACGTGAATTTGTTTGTGTTTAAGGTCTGGCTCTTCGAACCCTTTAATAAGACCTTGGCTGATCTTTCCGTGGCCTCAGCTCCACTTACCTTCCCTCCTACCATAACTGTTTATTCCTTTACTGTTAAAAAATTATCTGTATTAGCTTTAAAAACATTCAGTGAGGAAGCCTCAACTACTTCACTGGGCAGGGAATTCCACAGATTCACAACCCTCTGCCTGAAGAATTTCCTTCTCAATTCGGTCCTAAATCTGCTCCCCTCAAATTTGAGGCTATGTCCTCTTGCTGGACAAGCCTGCTGGACAAACTTTCCTCATTCCTGAAGAAGGGCTTATGCCCGAAACGTCGATTCTCCTGTTCCCTGGATGCTGCCTGACCTGCTGCGCTTTTCCAGCAACACATTTTCAGCTATGTCCTCTTGTCCTAGTTTCACCTGCCAGTGGAAACATCCTCTCTATATCTATCTTACCTATTTCATTCATAATTTTATCAGTTTCTATAAGATCCCCCCTCATTTTTATGAATTCCAATGAATATAATCCCAGTGTACTCAGTGTCTCTTCATAAGCCAACCCCCTCAACTCTAGAATCAACCTCGTGAACCTCCTCTGTACCCCCTCTAGTGCCAGTACATCCTTTCTCAAGTAAATATTCCAGTATTCCAGATGTGGCCTCACCAGTATCCTATACAGCTGCAACATAACCTTCCTGCTTTTCAACTCAATCCCTTTAACAATGAAGGACAAAATTCCATTTGCCTTCCTAATTACTTGTTGTACCTGCAGGCCAACCTTCTGTGACTCATGCACAAGGACAGCCAGGGCCCTGTGCAACGAAGCATACTACAACTTTTTACCATTCAAATAATATTCCTTTTTATTGTTATTCCTACTAAAATGGATGACTTCACATTTATTAACATTGTACTCCATCTGCCAGACCTTTGCCCACTCACTTAAAGTATCTATGTCCTTCTGCAAAATTTCACAGTCCTCTGCACAATTTGCTCTGCCACTCATCTGAGTGTCATCATCAAACTTTGACACACTATATGTGGTCCCCAACTCCAAATCATCTATGTAAATTATGAATAATTGCAGTCCCAACACTGAACGCTGAGGCACACCACTAGTTACTGATCACCAACCAGAAAAGCACTCATTTGTTCCCAGTCTTTGCTTCCTATTAGTTTACCAATCCTCTATCCATGCAAATACATTATCTGTAATGCCTTGCATCTTTATTTTATGCAGCGCCTTTTGTGCAACACCTTGTCAAATGCCTTTTGGAAATCTAGATACGCCACATCTACTGAGTCCCTGATGTCCACCATCCTTGTAATGTCTTCATAGAATTCCAGTAAATTAGTTAAACATAACCTGCCTTTCATGAACCCATGCTGCGTCTGCCCAACAGGACAATTTCTATCTAGATGTCTTGCTATTTCTTACTTGATAATAGATTCAAACATTTTCTCCGCTACAGAAGTTACGCCAACCAGTCTATAATTCCCATCCTTTGTCTACCTCTTTTTTTTAAACAGTGGCATCACATTTGCTGTTTTCCAATCTGCTGGAACTGCTCCAGAATCCAATGAATTTTGGAAAATTACCGCAAGTGCATTTGCTATTTCTCAGGTCATCATCTTTAGTACCCTGGGATGCATTCCAACAGGGCCAGGAGACTTATCTACCTTTAGCTCCATTAGCTTTCCCGACACTACCTCCTCTATGATAAAGATTACTTCCAGGTCCTCACCTATCTTTATCTCCTGGTCAATTACTGGCATGTTACTCATGTCCTCTACTGTGAAGACCAACACAAAATACCTACTCAGTGCCTTGGCCATTTTTTTATGTCACATTACTAAATCCACCTTCTTATCCTGTAAAGGACCAATGTTTACCTCAGCCACCCTTTTTTATTTTATATATTTATAGAAAGGTTTGCTATCTGTGTTTATATTCTGAGCTAGTTTACTCTCATAATCCATCTTACTTTTCTTTATAGCTTTTTTTGATTTCTCTTCAGATGCTGCCAGACTTGCTGAACTTTTCCAGCAACTTCTGTTTTTGTTTCTGCACAATACCTTTGAGGTTATTGCACAGATGTACAAAGGCAACGTTTAGTGGGGATATTGTTTAGGATCAAAAATTTGAATTCCAAATTTAAGTTCATAGACCAATTTACAAGATGATGTAATTTTTTAACCAAATTAAAACAAATGGTTGGATACTGTGGGATAATTTGAAACAAGGGGAAGTGAATTATAGTGGGATTCAATTTTCAGTGGAAATAAACCCAGGATAAAGCTAAAAGAAACTGCTGATCATATCTGAACATACCACACCAGATCAACATATCACCATCTGTAGTTTAGAAATGTTTTCAATGTTGATTTTAAATAAAAATAAATACCTTCTTTATTTAGTGCCATAATCCATGTATAATAGTAGTTAGGTCCCTTAATGACGGCACTGCCCTGTTACACAAGGTTTGATTCATGCAATATTATCTTTTATCAGGGAGATCTGATTGTGAATGATGGAAGTGCTCAGATTGTTCAGAGACACCTGGAATTTGATGGCGGGATTGCATATGGCATCAATAGTCTCTTGGAACCTCCACATATAGGCGCTCGGTGCGATGCACTTACAATGCACCCTGCCCGTGTAAGTTTTTCTCCCAAATGAATTTCATTCTTGTTTCTGTTCATGTTACTAACTGCTCTGATGGAAAACTAGGTTAATTCTGGATGAACAAGTCAAGATTCATCCATATAATATCTGACAGGATTTATTTTTCAGTGAAGATATAGTTAACCTCTGTATATCTGGGATCTTAATTCAAATTGTCATGCCCATCATATATATGCATGATATATATATTTTTCATACCAGTGTAAATTCTTCAGTTGCACACTCCCAGCCCAGAGCTGCATTTCAGCAGAAAGAATTACTATTTAACAACAATAAACTGAACCACACATATCCTTTCAAGGAGCCATCTACTGGCAGCATGCAGCCAGTGAATCCAGCCTGAAACAATCATAAAGAAATATCACTCTAATTCCACAGTCCTAATTATATGGATCTGTTAAATATATATGTATTGTTTATGTGCTTATTATTTTCTATTATCTCACCTTATAGGTATCTATAGCCCTATATTCCTTTTGGATGTTTTTATGTGGGTGCTTTTTTTAAACTCTTTTTTTTCAGTTTGATTCAACCAGGCTTCCTGTGATATGCTGTAGCAATATACTAATATTGTTACAATTTCTATTTAACTTTCTTCCATATGTTTAATTACACCATCTCTAAAATTGTGTTGTGATTGACTTTTATTAGTCTTCATAGCTCAAGCTGATTTGTGACTTTAAGTACAATGCTTTCTCATATACTTTAGTGCAAGATCGATTTAAGATTGGTTGTCCATGCCGTTTAAGCATTACAGGGCACTTGTGAAACATTTGAGGTTAGATTTTTCTTTGCTTCTGTTTGAGAATAGTCGACCGGAAAGATAAAATGTAATTAAGAGGTGTTCATAGGGATGTAAGGGAGCATGCCAAAATGGGCAGGAATTCAGACAGCTCCCTTACAGCCACATAATCCTCCACATCCAAGTTTTTAATGTGTGCTGAATAAAAGCCATGCAATACAGTCAAGCACAGAAACCAGAAAACCTGCTTCAAAATGGTATTTTTTTAATAAGGAAATGAGTACACTTTTGGATTAATGAGAACTATTTATATTTAGGGTCCCTGCGGTAGTTGTTTGAATCCTCCTGCCTGTCCTCTTGGAACAAAACCACAGGTAAGATTAAGTTTATTTGGAAAGTTTGCCCTAATTTATTTTAGATCAATGCAATTTTGTATAACATCAGAAAATGAATCACATTTTACAAAGCATTCACAAAAAGAACCACAAGAAAATACCTAGACATCCTCCAGTATATTTTATAGTCATTTAATTAGATTCATGAATGCTTATGGCACAGATAAGGCCAGTTGGCCCATTATGTTGGTGCCAGCCTAAAAATAAAGTATCCAGTCTAATCCCACTTTCTAGCATTTGATCTTTAACCCTGCAGGTTACAGCACTGTAACAATGCATATCCAGTTACCTTTTAAATGATTCAAGGGTTTCTGCATCTAATACCCTTTCAGATAGTGTGTTCCATATCCCCTAAAAAATCCCTTTAGGTCAAAAAAAGTCTCTCATCTGCACTCTATTCTTTCTACCTACAGCCTTAATCTATACAGCCTTAATCTAGCCTTTCTGCTAAGGTAACTATTTTCTTCCTGTCTACTTCATCCCAGCCCCTCACACTTTTGTATATCTCAATCAAATTTCTCCTCAGTCTCTTCTGTTCCAAGGAGAATGATTCCATGCTGTCCAATCTTTCCTCATCACTCCAGTTTTCCAAAATCCTGGTAAATCTCCTCTGTACTCTCTCAAGTGGAATTACATCCTTTCTGTAATGAGGTGACCAGAACTACACAGTACTCAAACTATGGCCTAAGTAATGATTTATACAGTTGCAGCATAACCTCCCAGCTTTTATGTTTTGTTAGGCAAGACGTAGAATATATCCGTTATACTACTGCTACCATCTAATCCCAAGAATATGAATATAAGCATATATGTTAGTTTTAACTTTGGATAGCCCAAGAAATAGTAATGCTTTGCAGATGCAGAGAACATTTAGGAAGTTGTGTTAGCTGTGTGGACGGTGAAGAAAGGAACATTAAATGAAGTACTGACTGTTCTGGCTAACTTAGAAGTCTGTCATCAGCATAATTTTAAGGGAATGTGAAACACAAGCCAATCATCTGCATAGGGATCAATTTATGTTTTTTTGCCTTCAGTTAGATAAGGTGATAAGGACAAATTAGTTACTGTCAAAGAAACATCCCCTCATCAGTTTAGAGATACATTTCTTTGTTTGGCCACAATTGCATCTGGTAATAAGCCCAATAGTCAAAAGCAATTGATGTTAAGAAGGCAGAATACCAAAGTCAAGGCCTGTACATTCAGGTTATGTTGTCACAATAATTGTACAACAAGATTGGGTTTTTTTAGGTTTAATGGTTTTGGCTGATAGGAAGATATCCTAAGACATGACCAAAGAAAATAGATGATGCAAAAATCTTTAAGAAACACAGAAATCAAGTTAGAAGATTTAGCCAGGTCACATGCATTTATGCAAGTAACTTTTACCAAGATATAATAGGGGAGAATAACTCTTAACTACACTTTATAAGATACTGCTCAGATATCACAACCAAGTCTTGCAACATCAAGGTTTAGCCAAAAAGAAAATGTAACAAAATGTAATACAGTTATAATGGGAAATTTGCCTTAATAGGTGATAGTGATGTTTCCTTAGATTTCGTCATTCACTCATGGTTTCTTTTAATCCTTGTTTAATAATTCAGACTTGCAGTCAAACCTTGCAAAATATTTGTGGAATTGACAAAAACAAATCTGGTAGCAGGAATTAGGAACTTCAATTATAAACAGGGATTAATTTAAATTAGGATGATTTTCTCTGGAATGGAGGAGGCAAGCTGAGGAATTCTGAAGATGATGGGAGTGAGTAGATAGAAGCTATTCAGTATAGCAAGTGGTTCAATAACCAAAGTCATAAATTTAGAATTATTAGCAAAGGACAAACGAATGAGGTAGAAAGTTAGCAATAAGCGATGGAACAAGCTTCAGGTAGCTTATGGTGTTCCTATTTCTTATTTCATGTCAAAGAATTTTCTTTTTGGCAATGTTAACCATTTTAATGGGAGGAAAATATGACCAAGAAGAAAATATTGCATAACTGTTCAGAATGGACTACTATATTACAAAGAATTGTTTAGCAACTTTTTCTAAAATAAACATCTAATAATCTCCAGCAGAATCTTGTGCTGCTCCCTAGAATGGGGAGCAGAGAGATCTGATTGATCAGGAAACCAAAGATTTGCTTCTCATGAAACTAAATATTTTCTGATCAGCCTATAGATGTTATTATATACCTCTGATATAGATTGGACTTGAACCTGGGCTTCCTGGCACAGAATACAATCACTAGACTGCAAGAACCCCACAGATTGTATCTAAGCTATTAAAGTAAGGAACATCTGAAGTTCAGCTGAACTTCCTGATTGCAAACATCAGGAAGTCCCTTTAATTTGGTTCTACATGCCATGCTTGATCATTAAAGGACAGAATTTAGTTCATTTTTCTAAACTATTTATCCTTTAGCAAGCAATATCTGCATTCTGATTCCTGGCTGCATTTCCATGACATGTAAGGTAGTCAAAAGGCTGTTTATTTCCTCTTGGGGAGGCATTGTTTGACAGTGCAATGAGTAAGGTTCTTTGGAAGCTGTCTAAGGGGCATGGAGCAAAGAGGCCTGGCTATATGGGGCCTGGTGGGAAGCTGAGGGGGAGGAAGGAAGGAAAGCAAAGGTGCAGGAAGTAGGAGGGAGGAAAAGGTGTTATACTTTAGGCATATGGATCCTGTGAATTGGTGGAGAAGAGAACTATCAGGTAGCAATGATGGAAGAGAAAGGGTTGGGTCAGTGCTGCCTATGCTGGGCTCTTGAAGTTGACTAGTGGGGTGCAATGGGTTGATAGCTCCAGGATAACTGGATTAGTGGTGCTGGAAGAGCACAGCAGTTCAGGCAGCATCCAAGGAGCTTCGAAATCGACGTTTCGGGCAAAAGCCCTTCATCAGGAATAAAGGCAGTGAGCCTGAAGCGTGGAGAGATAAGCTAGAGGAGGGTGGGGGTGGGGAGAAAGTAGCATAGAGTAAGCAAATGTGGCTGTGGTAGCGAGTTTGTTTCACGACATGGTTGAAGAGCTTCAGGGCAGAGGAAATGACCTGGGAGTTGCAGTGGGAGAGGGACTCCCTGAGATTCTTGTAGAGAGGGGAGGAAAACTTCTTCAAGGCAGGCATCCTTGCAAGAGGATTCGCAGTCCCTCTCCCACTGCAACTCCCAGGTCATTTCCTCTGCCCTGAAGCTCTTCAACCATGTTGTGAAACAAACTCGCTACCACAGCCACATTTGCTTACTCTATGCTACTTTCTCCCCACCCCCACCCTCCTCTAGCTTATCTCTCCACGCTTTAGGATCACTGCCTTTATTCCTGATGAAGGGCTTATGCCCAAAATGTCGATTTGGAATCTCCTTGGATGCTGCCTGAACTGCTGTGCTCTTCCAGCACCACTAATCCAGAATCTGGTTTCCAGCATCTGCAGTCATTGTTTTTACCTTGTTGATTTTAACCCTACTGTGAATCCTCCTGATTGGAGTCCTACCTGGCACAAAGGAAGATGGTTGTGGTTGTTGATCAGTTATCTCAGCTCCAGGACATCTCTGCAGGAGTTCCTCAGGATAGTGTCTTAGGCCCAACCATCTTCAGTTGCTTCATCAATGACTTTCCCTCCATCATAAGGTCATAAATGGGGATATTCACTGATGATGGCACAATGTTCAGCACCATTCGTGATTCCTCAGATACTGAAATAGTCCTTTTTCAAATGGAGCAAGACCTAGACAATATTCAAGCTTGGTCTGAAGAGTAGGAAGTAAATTGCGTGCGACACAAATGCAAGGCAATGATTATTTCCAAGAAGAGACAATCTAACCACTGCCCCTTGATATTCAATGGTGTTAGCATCACTGAATCCTCCATCATCAACATCCTGGGGCTACCATTGATCAGAAAAACTGAATTAGATGAGCCATACAATTGCAGTGGCTACAAGAGCAGATCAGAGGCTAAGAATACTGCAGCGAGTAACTCGCCTCCTGACTTCCCACAGCTTGTCCACCATCTACAAGGCACAGGTCAGGAATGTGATGGAATACTTCCCATTTGTCTGGATGAGTGAGCTCCAACAGTACTCAAGCTGGACACCATCCGGGACAAAGCAGACCACTGAACTGGCACTGCATCCACAAACATTGAGTCACTCCACCACTGATACTCAATGTGTACCATCTGCAAGATACACTGCAGAAATTCGCTAAAAGTCCTTAGTCAGCAGCTTCCAACCTCATGACCACTTCCATTTTGGACAAGCACAGTAGTTATGTGGGAATACCCTTTGCCTCCAATCCACTGACTGTTGCTGGGTCAAAGTCCTGGAATTGTCTCCCTTGTGTGGGTCAGCCTACAACACATGGACTGCAGCAGTACACAAAGGAAGCTCACTACCACCTTGCATCTGTAAGGCAACTAGGGATAGGCAATAAATTCTGGCCAGTCAGTGATGCCTATGTTCCACAAGTGAATTTTTTTTAAAATTGCTGCTGGAACAATCAGGTGATATCTTTGCCAGTGGGAAGGCCACATTATCTGCATAACAATGCATATTTTTATGACCGCTGGTGACTAGAAACAGAAAGTATGTAGGCCTATGGGACAACAAGCCCAGACTTATGCAACATCGGAGGCCACAAGCACTCTTAATTTGGTTGCAAGGCACTCATATATCTGAGACATATTCTCCAAATGTGTGCGCATCCTTGAGGAATGATAATCAGGTGAACACTAGTAAATGGGTTTCTAAATATGTCCCAAGGCCGCAACGTTACAAATTATGCACAAAGTTCAATTTGGCACAATGCTAGTGATGCAACAACTGATGAAGGAGCAGCGCTCCGAAAGCTTGTACTTCCAAATAAATCTGTTGTGTGATTTTTAGTTTTGTCCACCCCAGTCCAACACCAGCACCTGTATATCACAACTGATGATGTGAGACAATGAATAAAATATCCACAGGCCCACATTGCCCAAAGCCATTTGTGAATAAAACACAATGCCCTGAAATGTCTGTGACCTCTACAGCAATGGGTTTTGTATTGCTGTGAAGTATGCACCAGTTAATGATGATAAGCAGTTGATAATTGAGCTTTGTTTAGACATTCAAATCTAACAGGTTGACTCTAATTGGTTAAGATGTTGATAAAGAATTATCCTGAGAATGGCTGTCATCAATTTTGAAAAATTGAAACTAGTGCAGCATTTACACGCATTCTCTCTGTAGCTTGCACAGTGAATACATTGCATGGACCCTATTTCTGAGGCTACTGCTTAAAGGCCAATCTTACAGTGTGTAGGAATCCCAACATCTATATTGATCAATGAAGGTAGGTTTGCAGTAGACAGTCATAGAGAATTCCTGGCTAATTCTCATCTATAACATCAAGGTAAAGGAGTTCATTTTACTACTGTATTTGAGAGGTGAATTTGAACATATGTGTGTTATTAAGGCACAGAAGTAGATTCTTAGATTAGCCATGGGATCATTTCAAACATATTTACGTAATAGAAATATGTAAGGGATATATGGTTATCACAGAATCTGAAAGTATTACGGATCAGAAGGAGGCCCATCGTACATGCACCAGCTATTCAAAATGAGCATCCAAATTGCTCTGATGAGTGCAAGCCAAAACATTTCAACAAAGTTCATTGATGCAATGATCACAGTGGATGAAGTGGTAAAGAAGGAATATGACATGACCAATTCCATTTCGGACAAAGACAGCAGTTACATGGGAATGCTCTTTGCCTCCAACCCACTGACATTCCTGACTGTTGCTGGGTCAAAATCCTGGAATTCTCTCCCTCGTGTGCGTCAGCCTGCAACACATGGACTGCAGTGGTACACAAAGGAATATAGAAGAAAAAAAGCCTTCATTGGTTGAGGTGTTGCGTATAAAAGTTGGCAAGTCATGTTGCAGCTGTATAAGACTTTAGTCAGACCACATTTGGAGTGCTGTGCACAGTTCGAGTTGCTGAAGTAGAGGAAGGATGTGTAGGCTTTGGAGAGAGTGCAAAAGGGGCTGGGGAGTATTAGCAGTAAGGAGAGGTTGGACAAACTTGTGTTGTTTTCGCTAGAGCATTGGAATGGTGACCTGATAGAAGTATATAAAATGATGAGAGACATGAATAGGGTGAATAGTCAGAGTCGCCTTCCCAGAGATCAAGTACTGGGGGCATAGGTTTAAGGTGAGAGAAGGGAAAATTTAAAGGAGAAGTGTTTGGAAAGTATTTTTTACACACCGGGTAATGGGTGCCTGAAATGTGCTGCCAATGGAGGTGGAAGAAACAGATACATTAGCAAAGTTTAACAGGCATTTAGACTCATGAACAGGCAGAGAATAGAGAGATTTGGACCATGTGCAGGCAGATGGGATTAATTTAGAATAGCATCATGGTCAGCAAAGACATGGTGAGGTGAAAGGCCTGTTCCTGTAATGTACTTTTTTCTGTGTTTTATTATCTAGTGCCAATCTCCTGTTGGTACACACATGCCCTTACACAGTCTTTCAATTCAAATTATCATCTAATGCTGTCTTGAATCTCCAATGGAACCAACCTCCGCCACATTTCAGTGCATTCCAGACTGAACTACTTGCTGAGTGAAAAAACATTTTCTCACTTTAGCCTGGCTTATTTTGCACATCACTTTAAATCCAGGCCCCTCTTTGTTCATTTCTGAGCAGGAACAGCTTCTCCCTATCTACTCTGTATGCTCATGATTTTGAAAGCTTCTATCAAATATCCTCTCATCTGCCTTCTCTCCTAAGTGAACAATCTCAACTTCTTCAATCTTATAAATCACTTCTGTATTCTGTCCAAAGCATTCACATTTTTACCCTATAATGTGTCACTCATAACTGTGCACAATAGCCAGCTGAGGTCTAGCAAACGTCATGTACAAGTTCAACATCATTTCCATGTTGTTGTGCCTAGCCAAGACTCCTTCCTTATTAATTTTGAAATCTTCTACTGACAGAGTTTCTTCTCTGTCACCATGGCCTGGGCAGTATTCTACTCTTCAGGAAATTCAGATACAAAGTATTCATTTACCACCTTGTCCATGCCCCCTGCCTTCATGTGTAAATTCTCTTTTTGATCATTAATTGGTCCTACTCCTCCTCTAACCACTTTTTTAAAACTATTTATACGTCCATGGAAATGTCGGTTATAATCTGCTCATTGATTCTCATAATTCCTTTTTGCTTCTTAGTTTTTTTCACCTTCCCTCTAAGCCATCAGTATACCTCTTGGTTCAACATTCTACTTTCTGCCTTACACCTGTATTAAGTATACTTTTTCTTACTAATGTTAGTTTCTACCTTCATTGGCATCCAGGGATTTGTTTGTCCTACTTTTACTATTTTGAGGGAGCATACCTTTACTGTTGGTGAACCATTTCCTCTTTAAAGGTAGCCACAGTTCAGTTTGTGTTTTTCCTAATAAACTCTTGTTTCAGTTAATCCTGTATTTTACACTAGATGATGATCTATAGACTACAATGTAAATTGTATCCTTTCTATTCCTTGGCTTTAGCCAAATTGAATCTATCCTTGAACCCTCTGAAGCATCCTCTTTCTCCAGCACAATAATACCCAATTCTTAATCCAATACTGCTTCTCTTCCTCCTTTCTTTTCCTTTTGAATCTTATGCCCAGGGATATTTAATACCCAGTCTTGCCCTTGCTGTAATTGCCATGACATCAAATATTCCACATGGTAATCAGCATCTTTAACACCCCGGCCTTATTTACTTTACTCCATGCATTTATATATGTGTATCTGTTTTGAACATAATTCTACTCCTCCGACTTTCGTGTCATCCGCAAACTTGCTCACCCAACCTTCTAACCAGCATCTTTAACACCCCGGCCTTATTTACTTTACTCCATGCATTTATATATGTGTATCTGTTTTGAACATAATTCTTCCTCTCTACTCTGGAGACAGCTGCCTCCCCTAGTATTTTGTGAACCCTGATATTCTCTACTAATGGCTCCCACACCCTTCTTCCAAAATTAGTTTAAAACCCTCCCAAAGGATTTAGCAAAACGCCATGCAAAAACTCCACCTCAGCTCTTTTCTGATGCTACATGCATCATCTCCCCAGGAGCCGGTCCTAATGTCCCATTTTTATGTAATTTCCATTGAGAGCTAATTTTTCATGGAACCTAAAGATATTTCAGAGAGCTTGGCCCTAGCAGAAATCCCATGACAACACTACCTATTGGCACATACAGAGTGTTGTTAATACTAAACTCAATGGCATTGAGTTGTTGAATTCAGTAGTTTAATGATTCCTAATTCACACAGTGGTGCTGGGTCCATGCTCATCCAGGTCTGTATAAGCCTGGTGATGAAATAAGAATGCATTTAAGTAATCCTGCAGGGCAGTGCTATGTTGATCAGATCACTTCTTGCTGTATATCAGGCAAACTCATGAACAGGCCGACAGCAATCATATTTGGTCCTGAAAAGTGCCAAACTTATAATATCCTAGGTAAGGTACCTCAAGGGTTTGAGCAACAGGTTGCGACCTCAGTACTGTTCGTCACTGACACGATGTCATCATCGAACCAAGAAAGATGTTCTGCCTATCATGCAAGTGAATAATGTGGTATATAAATATCAGTGCCTGTGTGATGCTCAGAAGGTAGCCTGTATGTTGCAAAGACTGGCAGATTGTAACCAACAGCTTAGCCCTTTGTTCTCAACAGGCAAAGTATTGATCATACTCAGTTCACTAGTGCTTGCAAAGTTTCACAACACTGTATCTGACATTAGATATGATTTTATGTCAGTTGTCAATGAACTGATGTATTCATCTTGGCAACATCTCTACCAATCAGATTCTACTTGCCAATCAATCAGCTCCCTCGGACGTAGGTTTGCTCACTGAGCTGGAAGATTCATTTCCAGACATTTCGTCACCATACTAGGTAACATCTTCAGTGAGCCTCCGGGCAAAGCACTGCTGATAATTCCTACTTTCGATTTATATGTTTGGGTTTCATAGAAAGCAGGAATTATCAGCAGAGCTTTGCCTGGAGGCCCAATGAAAATGTTACCTAGTATGGCAATGAAATATCTGGAAATGAACCTTCCAGCTTAGCGAGCAAACCTACATCCAGAACCTCAAACTGAGCTACAAATCTTCTCAAAACTCGCCAATCAGCCCTCCCTCTCGCAAAGTGTACATATTGCTTTCATTTTACTTTGGCAATTTGAATTGTCCTGAAAAATGCAAAAAAGAAAGCTATGGCAATGATGCAAACTTTTTTTTCAGCAATACTCATGTTCTGTACAACCAAATGACTGCATACATGAATGAAGTGAAATTAAATATTTATTCATATGTGTATTTCATATTTGGTGATTAGACATCTGTGCCATTTTTATAGATAGTCTGACTAGTCCATGCTGACCATATTCGCAAACTACAGGTTGTTCTGCCATAACGTGCATTTTTTTAACATAGGTTTGCAGTAATGCAATTGATGAATTGGGGACACTGTTTCTAAAGCATGAACGTTTAAAATGTGTGCTGGCTATAACACGATTCCATCTCCAACACTTTATGTGCTGCTTCTAAAGTGTGATTTTTCTACAATAGGAGGTTGCACAAAAATCTTTCCTATTTATGAACTTATCGAAATGTCTTTTAAATGTTGTAGCCATACCTGCATACACCACTTCCTCTGGCAGTTCATTCCACACGTGAATCAATCTGTATAAATGTTGCCCCTCATGTCCTTTCCAAATCGTTCTCCCCTTACCTTAAAAATATACCCGCTAGTCTTGGACTGCCCCATCCTAAGGAAAAGACTCTTGTTATTCATCTAATATATGCCCCTCATGATTTTATAAACCTCTATAAGGTCACTCCTTTATCTCCTATGTTCCAGTAGAAAAACATCCCAGCCTATCCAGCCTCTCTCTTTATAACTCAACCCCTCCATTCTCAGCAACATCCTAATAACTCTTTTCTGAACCCTTTCCAGTTTAATAATGTCCTTTCTATAACAAGACAACCAGAACTACATACAGTATTTCAGAAGAGGCCTCACCATGGTCTTTTACAATCTCAAAGTTTGTTCCTTTACCATTTTTTAATCTTTTCCTCCTTGTACACCAAAGTACAAACCTATGCCCACAACTGAAGTGAGGCAGCCTGATTGGTATGCCTTATTGCCTGAGATGACCTTGATAGGAGTCCTCTGTTGGTCTGAGGCCTAGCGGGCTCTGGCCTACTGAAGAATTCATGCATCCTCCTTGGCCTGACCTGCAGGAGGTGATGCGGTCAATGACAAAAGGAAAATGGAAAGGCAGGGCATCCTAGGAAAATAATCACAAAGGTGGATTGATGACATTCTAGATGTATGAATAAAACAGAATACAGAGGTTCTGAACTCCCATCTACCTTTTTTATTAGGCTAACACTACGTTTAGCCATGCAGATTGATCCTGGTCCCATTGCTGACTGTTTAATAAGTGACTGCACGGCAGGTGTAATACTCTGATGATATCCTCACTGAAAAATTAACATTTCTAGAAAAAGAAATATAAAATACGAGGAGTTAGTAGCAATATATTACTGAAAAATGAGGCTTTGTGGATGTTTTTATGTTCCAAAAGTAGAACTTTAATGAAATTAAAAGCCTAGATTCAAAATGTTTCTAATAAAAACAAATTGTGTACAGTGTGGTTAATGTATTACACAGCCTGTTAGAGGTTCCAATAACTTACTGTTCAGAAATAAAATCCTGAGAGATCTTTATTTTTGCTTTTCAATTTAAAGGATGGCACTGATTACCAAAGCTGTTGGTACAACCAAGCAAACAAGCCAAGCAGACACCTTCGGGAGCAGTTCAGTGATCGGATCAATACTGCTGCATTTCCCTTTAAACTGATCCGAGGAAAATGGGTTCGTCAAGGTCATCTCCATGCAATACGTGGTTGCAGCAGACAATGTGTTAATCCCCTGTGGATTCCTCAGTGTTGCAAACATCATTATGGCCCTTATTGTCAAGGTAATGTCAGATACGACACATGTCACAATTCTATCACCATAGTCTGGTTTGAGATATACGTACACTGCTTTTTCCTCTATTGCTCACTGTTTTTTTCTTGAAGTTAAGTGCATTTTCACTTCAACTTTAAATAAATCACGCTATAAGCCAGCAACAGGCATATAATTGAATATTTGAAACTAACCTTTGAATATGTATGAAGAGACTAAGATAGCCCCTAATGTAGAGCAAGTTAAGGGAAGATTTAATAAAGTTCGCAATTATAAGGGGTTATGATGCTGTAAATAGTGGGAGGAAGCAAATTGAAAGACAAAAGAGTCAGAAGACATTTTTCATGCAGTGAGTTTTTTTAAATGATGCACGACATGATTGACTAGTGAAAGGAGATTCAGGCAGTAATATTCAAAACAGGACAGAATAAATCCTTCAAAAGGAAACATTTGCAGTACTATTGGGAAAGAGCAGGGGAGAGTAGTTAGATCTGTCAAGCACAATGTTCTTCCTACCATCACCCCTCACTTCTCTGCATTCAACCTCATCTGTGACCTATCCATCCACTCCAACAATTTATCAACATCCTTTTGATGTTCCACACTATCCTCCTTAGAATTCTTCCATATTTTATGTTACCTGCAAACTTGGAAATTGTCGCCTGCACACCAGGGTCCAGATTATTAATATATTTCAGAGAAAGCAAGGGCCCCAGTACCAATCCCTGGGGTACTCCATTTAAAACAAAATCTTACTGTGTGCTGAAAAATATCCATTTACCATTAGTCTGTTTCCTATCACTCAGCCAATTTTGTATCCATGTTGCTATTGTCCCTTTTACATCAGACCCTACACTTTTCCTCAGGTGTGTTGTGAGACACTATTAAATGCCTTCTGGAAATCCATGTGTACCATGTCCAAAGTGTTAACCCCATCTACCCTTTCCATTACCTCTTCAGAATACTTAAACATGATTTTGTCCTTAAGAAAAAATCATGTTCTTAAGGACAAAATCATGTTTAAGTATTCTGAAGAGGTAATGATTTTGAAATGCTGAATGAGAAAACTAGCTAGGCTTAACAGAAAGAAACGTTTGCCAAGATATGCGAAGATTCAGTCCATAGGGCTGACTGGCCTCCTTCAAATGAAGCATCCCCCATTCACTCAAGGCCCAGGCCCAAAACTCTTTGTTAATCTAGCAGATTTACCCTGAGACTTTACTATTTCAGTGTGCCCTGGAGGAATACAGTCACCTTGTAGTTCTCATGGAAGTTGTAATGATAGAAGACTCGGAAATGGAACATGCCAGTGCTCAGTGGGGTTCAGTGGAACAGCCTGTGAATTGTGTGAAACTGGTAGATATGGACCGAACTGCAAAAGTATGTATCGCAACCAACTCTATGTTCTCTGAATTACTGCAAGAAAAGTTAGTAGTTTTGCTTTGTATTTTCTACCTGATGTGATGTCCTACAACCAAAATGCATAACCTAGTTTACCAATGCATTCCTTAAATTGCTTTTATTGAAATTTTGAAATCTGCTTGAACAAATATGCAGAACTAACGCAGCTTACAAATACTACATTCAACTATTCAGGCTGTATTCATATAGATCATACATCTCAGCAGTATTTCTATACAAAAGTTGTCATGTGATAAAGGAATAACCATTTGAGAGCTCTGCGAAGAATTTGCTTATATCTAGATCACTTGTCTATTGCTATTACAGTCTACAAAATGAGTTTCACCTGGACTAACTCCTTGAATTATAGCAACTTTCACGTTACTTTTTTTTGAAATCTCACAGAATGTAATTGCACAGGAAATGCAATCTGTGATGAAGGAATTTCTGGTGCTGGAACTTGTTTCTGTAGAGAAGGATGGACTGGAAAATATTGTGAAACAAGATTTGGCAAGTAATTTTACATATGTAATTTTGAAATCAACATTAATTAATGAGCCCAATATTATATGTTATTGTCACTTATTTTGCAGTTATTTGTAACTTACATGAGTGCAAGTCCATTTTAATACATATGGTTTTGTGACTTACTGAAGTCAGAAAAGTTTATTTATTCAATTCATTGTCAAATTCCAAATTCCAAAGTTAAAACTAAATCAATTGATAAAGCAAATTACTGTAACTGAAGAATTGCAAATTGCTCAATTTGAATTAGTTTTCTCCAATGGAAATCTTATTTACTTTGTAATATTTTGTACATATGAATGAATATAGCTTTCACTGTTCTAGCACTATCAGTAAAGTCAAATTGAGTGTAATGTTACTCCTACATCAATATTGCTGTTAACATTCATGGGCAGAAGGATGAATACTTCTAGGTAAGAAAATTGTATTGAGTTGCAGTAATATCATCACTCTATGCTACTAATCACATTACAGAATTCTCAGTCAGCCAATTCCGACTTTGCAAGCACTAATAACCAAATTACTTTTGAAACACTTTATGCAAAATATAGATTTAAACATATACATGAACTGAAAAGTAGAATCTCAGCTGTTTTGAAAAAAACTCTTGTTATTTTAAACATATAGTTGAAATATCTATAAATTAATCATGACAGAGAAACTTGATAATATTCCACATGTTATTTCAGGGGCAGTTGGTGGTTCAACAATTGATATTACTCAGATCACTGTTAAAAATCTAGCTCATTGAATAAGCCTTTTTTTGTGGGGTTTTCAATAGTGAAAGGAATGTAGAAAAAGTGAAAGCTGTCCCTAATTGATGCCAATTAGAGCTGACTCTTGGGGCAGTCAGGGCAGTTGGTTGGAAAAGGGTGGGAGTAATCCTTTAATCAAAGAATTAAAACATACTGATTTAAGATTTGCATAAAACTTAACTTTCCAAACATGCTACTTTTGAAACATGGATTAAAGTGCAGCAGTCAAGATGGTGATTTATCCACTGAACAGGAGATTGAAACTAGTGTCTTTGTCATGTTTGATTAATTTTCTTTATTGTATATAGTGTCATTTATACTCCAGTCTTGAAGCACTGAGTTTTTTGTATTTTTGTTTAATGTAGCTGTAAAATCTGTATGTTCCCCAAAGTGTGATCGCAATGCTGTTTGCAGAAGTGACAACATCTGTGAGTGTAATCCATACTATAAAGGTGACGGAAGAAAATGTACAGGCAAGTACATATACATGTTTAGCTAAGCTTAACAAATATAATTGTAAATTCTATTTGGTTGTTTCGATTTCAGATTAGCTTATATTCAGCTGAAGACCTAAATTGTGGGGCCAGTAGGTGTTCTCAGTTTGCTATTGGTGGATTCTAAGCATTTATTTTAAAATTGCAAACAGATTATTTTCAGACTCAATTTGCATATACACGCTATGTATAAATTAATTTTAGGGCCTCAGTGAGGTGATAGAATTTTAACACCATTGCAGTACTAAATAGGGAAGGAGCATACTTTGGTCATCATACTGATGCTAACTCCTCTATAAGTCAGAAATTAATGTAGAGTTTTATTACTTTCCCTATTTAAAAAGTTCTACTTTCCCTTTTTTTCTGAAAAAAAGCAATTTTAAAAAAACTTTATTGTTGTCCATGGCATTCTTGTGCAGAGACATTTATAATTGCCTCTACATTCACTCTCTTAGGGACAATTTTACACTATTGACCTTTTTTTTGCTGGATCAGTTCCATTACATTTTTTACATTACATTACAGTGTGGAAACATGCCCTTCGGCCCAACAAGTCCACACCGACACGCCGAAGCGAAACCCACCCATGGCGTTGTGAGGCAGCAGTGCTAACCACTGTGCCACCGTGCCGCCCACAAATTATGATGACAGCCCACAGTGCCTGCACTGATAGTGATTCTTTTACTGGAGGATTTTACTGTAATCTCATGTCCCTACCTTTTTAAGTTCAGTTCAGAAAGTAGCAAAAGCAGGACACTGCAGGATTTAGATGGTGCAATGATGGTGGGCCAGGAGGCCTCGTTTAAATTCCACCTGCTCCAGAGATGTGTAATAAACATTCTTGGATAGAAAATATCTATCAGGAATTCAGGATATCAGTTATGAGGAGAGATTAGAAAAGCTACAGCTCTTCTCCTTGGAATAGAAAGGGTTGTCAGCTGATTTAATAGAAGTATTCAAAATGATGAGGCACTTCGATAAGAGTAGATACAGAAAACTTGTTCCCTCTAGTAAGTTAATTCTTAATAGAAGGAAAAGAAAAAAGATCTAGAGGAAAGATAAGCAGAATCGTTTTCACTTGAAGAGTTGATGGAATCCGGGAGGTTCTACTTAATGTGATGGTGCAAGTTAAAATTACTAATGATGTCAATAGGAAGTTGGACAGCTACATGAGGATGAGGAACTGAGGACCATAACCCCACACTCTTGGTTTTTGTCTAAGTGTGACAGCACTTTCAAAGATCTGGTAGAGGCATAATGCATCTCCTTCTGTGCTGTAGGGTTCTGATACAAAATTTTAGTTCTTTAATCACAAGATTTGCTCAACTGCGTGGTGGAAAAATGAGACAAAATTACTTCTGGATAGAACAAGTAGGATATTCTGCCCTGACCCAATTCCATGAGTGTTGCACAGGAAATCTGACAGAAATTTGTCTGCGAAAAGGCATCTCAAATTCAATGGTTGTCATTTTTAACATGCCAATTGGACTCTTGGGAAGCTTTCAGTTTTATTCCCTTTGGAAGGATAAGGCATAACCCTCAATAGGCACATTGGTTAGGTCATAGTTCTCTGAAAGGATAGAACAGATTTTGGACCAGGTTTGAGCTGGCTAATATTTTTAAACTCTGTTCAAGAATAATTAAAAAAAAGAAGAGATATAGCAGAAGTCAACAGAATACTATAATAAGATTTTATTTAGCCACAAAATCTATCTTGTTGTTCTTGCATGGAAAGAAGGGAATCAAAGCGCATTCATTAATATGGTAATTTTATATATAGTGGTCGACCGCTGCAAGAACAATAATGGAGGCTGCCACCAATATGCTGCCTGTAGTCAAAGTGGGATTAACATAACCTGCACTTGCCAACCAGGACACGAGGGTGACGGCTATTTCTGTAGCCCCATAGATCGATGTGTCGATGGCAGGAATGGTGGATGCAGCGAACATGCAATATGCATTAATATTGGACCAGTAAGTGCAAAAGATATTAGGACTGGTTAATATTATTATTTGTGAACTGAAATACATTGTTAGCATCATTAAGGGCAACTTCTAACTTACTGCTGGTATATAGATCCATTTTTACAACTGCCAAGATTAATAAAGAGTAAGTAACCAGTTGGGGGAAGAGGTTATAGACTTGTTGTTTTTACATTGGATTCCTGACTGTAACACTGGTCACAGTTCTTTGGAAAAAGTGTTATATTTTCATGTTCAAATTGCTTACAGTCAGCCAGCTGGCAGTTAATGAATGTCATATGTTTGGAGTCAGAATAATTTTGAGACCATGGATTGACAGACATCTCAATATGTTAAGGCACAGTTATTATCAATATACCTCGGATAATCTTTGAGGGCTGTAATGAAGAATCTTTCAATACTACCTCCCTCACCTATTATTTGAAGGGAAATTATACTGTGCCAGTCATGCTTTGAAAATAATGAATAAAATTCCATCTATCAAATGATTTTTGAAAATAAACTTTCAATTTAGTTAAATAAGAAGTCTAAAAGGAATTTGTCATAATTAAACCACTTTTCAAAATTGCAAAGGCATGTTTTGAAATTAACCAATATCATATGTGCTTGAATGAAATGCTTCTCTTTTCTACTTTACAGGAGGTGTAATTTTTCAAACATTTTTAAAAATGGTATTTACAGCATTAATTTTGGTATTTGGTATACTCAAGAGATAGTAAATGTTCAAGTTAACTTTTATAAGATGTTCTGTAATTATGTTCTTAAAAGATATGGAGCACAATTTGAAATAATTTTGTAACTGTAATGCTCACAATTGGTGCTTCAGTTTAAACCTAGAGTTCAGATATGTTTGATGAGTAGTTCATGAAATAAGTTGATTCAAAAAATTTAAAAAGGACTCTGTTGTAGAACAAACGAAGGTGTGAATGCAAAGAAGGATTCAGAGGTGATGGTATCCAATGTTTAGTAAATGCCAAACCACCGAGAGATCGTTGTCTTGAAAGGAATTTATGTCATCCTAATGCCTTTTGCAATGATCTCCATTTTCAAGGTGAGACTTTATTTTGTTATGTTGCAGCATTTTACTTAACTTTTAATTTGCTATGATGAAAGTGGTTACATAAAACATTGATTGGTTCTCTATAATGACCAATGAGACTTCAATCTACATTGATCCAGGAAACTTCTGTTTTAATAATTGTCAATCGAAACAGGAGAAATCCTGTGCACAAGTTTGGAGACAAATATTCCAAAAAAGTCTGCAATTCAGTTGGTCATGCAAAAATACATTCTTAAACTTATTCATCTATAGGATGTGGACACCACTAGTCCTATCAACATTTATTCTCAATCCTAATTGTCATTGCTGTAGTGAGCCACCTTCCTGAAGTGCAGCAATCAGTGTTTAGCAACACCCAGAGTTAGTCACGGAGCTCCAAAATTTTGATTGAGCAACAATGAAGAGAAAGTAATGTTTTTCAAAGTCAGAATATCACGAAATCTGAATGGGAACATGAAATGTGGTAGTGTTCCCATGTGCCTACAGACATTATCTTTCTCACTGATAGTTTTTGCAGGATGGGAAGATGCTATTAAACAACCTTGGTGAGCTGCTCTTGCGGATGATATACATGCAGCCATGTTTTTCCAATGTTGGAGAGAGTGAGCACTTAAGATGGTGGATGTAACTTGCCCTGCAACTTAGTGAACAGTTAAGAGTCTGTTAAGTGGGTCTATTGTTACATATAGAGCACTAAGATTCCTTCTTTTAGAGCAGAATTACCAAATAAATCACTCAACACCTGGAGGCCCACTCACAGCATCGAAGAGTTTATTGAAATTACCTTGGTGGGAAGAGACCCTCTGAGAATCTAGAATGTTCTTCAACGAACAAAGGAAAGACCATACGTTTGTTTACATTTGTATTTAGCAAATACATAGCAATCATTAATAATCTCTACGACTCTATCAGGTGGGTCTAGATTGGGTTGGGATATCTGGTCAGCATGGACGCGTTGGACCGAAGGGTCTGTTTCCGTGCTGTACATCACTATGTCTCTATGACTAATTAATTACTTACACTTCCAATTAAGCTAATCATGTAACTGCATGGCTAGAGATGGACAGGCTTATGGTTAACCCCTGGTCTTCCATGGTCTCATGATGTTTCTCAGACTCTGATTTCCCTTGAGACTTCTCACTACAGTGGATACTGTATTCAATCACATTCCAATATACTGATTAGCCATACTCCTCTTCACACACTTGCCAGCTGCATCACATTAATTGCCAATAGTTTATGACTTTTCAAATTCTGTTATGTAATTTATTATTCCTACTAATCTCATTATAGAAGATATAAAAGGATATAAATATCTACCAATTGTTCTAAAATTCATAATATCAGTTCCAGTATAATATTAGAGAGACATATGTAAAGTTACACCAAATGTTCGAATTCTTTAGCTATTTGGGTTATGAGCAGTTTCTTTCTCACCTGACCTTGGAATGTCAAGCAGACACTCTCTTGTAACTGTACCTATAACTCTTTCTTTTCACATGCTTGAATCCTAGAACTCCTACAGTGTGGAAACAGGCCCTTTGGCCCAACAAGTCCACACAGACCCTCCGAAGGGTAACCCGCCCAGTCCCATTCCCCTACCCTATTATCCTATATATACCCCTGACTTTTACACCTCCCTGAACACTATTGGCAATTTAGCATGGCCAATTCACATAAACTGCACATCTTTGGATTTTGGGAGGAAACCAGAGAACCCGGAGGAAACCAGAGAACCCAGAGGAAACCAAGAACCCAGAGGAAACCCACACAGACACTGGGATAATGTGCAAACGTCACACAGACAGTCACCCGAGGTTACAGTCGAACTGGGGTCCCTGGCGCTGTGAGGCAGCAGTGCTAACCACTGAGCCATCGTGCCACCCTTAAATGCTACAAATGGGTTGATATTTTTGTGTGCATGTAAAACTATAACTAATTTAGAATCTATACCTATGATTATTTAAAAAATCTTATTGTAACAGATTAACTAATTAAATGTAGAATTCTGATCTGAAATGTTTTATACATTTCTTCTACATAAACAACTGAAGCTGTATTTTCAGATTATTGAGGCCTATTGTGCTATCTCAATTCTGTTACCTTGGGTCTACGGAGCTATCATTGTTCTAACTTATGCGCACTATACAAAATAAAATGTTTTCCCAAGCTCTCTAAAACTACTGTCACCTATGTTTTATTGTTTATGCCATGAGCAGCCATCAGCCATTTTGTCCTGCACTCAATCATGGCAGCCCTAACACTTTCTTAAAACGACATTCGTAAACCAGTCGTGTTTTTACAATAGTCAAATAGTCACCATTACAGACATTAGCTTTATTTTTCCTGATTTATTTAATTAATTGAATTCAAGTTCACAAGCTAACATGCTGGGTTTTGAAGTAATGTTTGAATTATTATTCCCGAAATATAATAGGCATAACAACTGTTCAGTCATGGAAAGCCTCAAGTACATGTCAATTCTCTGCTGGGACAGTACTGTATGAAGTCTAATTGGTCTCATGATTTGGAGATGCCGGTATTGGATTGGGGTGTACAAAGTTAAAAATCACACAACACCAAGTTATAGTCCAACAGGTTTAATTGGAAGCACACTAGCTTTCGGAGCGTCGCTCCTTCATCAGGTGGTAGTGGAGGGCTCAATCTTAACACACAGAATTTATAGCAAAAATTTACAGTGTGATGTAACTGAAATTATACATTGAAAAATTGATTGTCTGTTAAGCCTTTCATCTGT
>NC_057727.1:18925985-18938077 GCF_004010195.1 Chiloscyllium plagiosum | reverse complement strand
CTCTGCTGCCTGTCCTGAAGTCCACCTTGGAGGATGGTCATCCGAAGGTCCGAGGCTGAATGTCCTGGACCACTGAAGTGTTCCCCAACTGGGAGGGAACCCTCCTGTCTGTTGATTGTTGTGCAGTGCCCATTCATCCGTTGTCGTAGCCTTTGCTTGGTTTCCCCAATGTACCATGCCTCCGGGCATCCTTGCCTGCAACGTATAAGATAGACAATGTTGGCTGAGTCACATGAGTACCTGCCACGTACATGGTGGGAGGTGTCCCCATGTGTGATGGTGGTATCTATGTCCACACTCTGACATTCAGAATGCAACTTTTTTAAAAAAGGTTTTGTGATTTACACATGAAAGAAGTGAAATTATCATGGTATTCTAACAGATGAAAGGCTTAACAGACAATCAATTTTTCAATGTATAATTTCATTTACATCACACTAAATTCTGTGTGTTAGGAATGAGCCCTCCACTACCACCTGATGAAGGAGCGACGCTCCGAAAGCTAGTGTGCTTCCAATTAAACCTGTTGTACTATAACCTGGTGTGTGATATACCCCTGACTTTTACACCTCCCTGAACACTATTGGCGACGCTCCGAAAGCTAGTGTGCTTCCAATTAAACCTGTTGTACTATAACCTGGTGTGTGATTTTTAACTAATTGGTCTCACTTCCCCTTGAAAGGAATAAATCTAATAAAGACCTCACCCTTCTAGTTTCCAGTTGACTAGTCTGCATGAAAAGTGCAAATACGTAGTTGTTAGGTGAGGTCAGTGTTGGGCTTGGTTGTGATGCCCCACCTAGGGTGAATAGGATGCTGATAATCCAAACTATATCTGAGCTCACTTAGGGAGGGAAAGAAAAAATCAGAACATTACCAGTAAATCATTACTGTGTACGCACTGTCTCAAGATTGTAACCAACAGCTTCTTACATGCTTAGTTGATGTGAACATCAACATCTAGGACGCTGTTCTGTTGGAGGTTTCAGGGGAATAATAAATAATTCAATTGTGATGTCATATCACAGGCACTTTGTGAAATGACCGTGAGCCATTCAGATGTGTGTGTATTTAGCAATGTTGTTTTTTTCCCAGATAAAACAGCTGGAGTATTCCATTTGCAGTCATCCATTGGGAAATATAGATTTACCTTTGAAGGTGCAACAGCTGCCTGCAATGCTGAGGGGGCTACTCTGGCAAGTTTTGATCAACTTGCTACTGCCCAGCAGGTAAATATCTACACAAACAAGGTATATAGCAAAAGTCAAGCTGTTTAACAGAGGTCTATTTTCCATATGTCCATGCTGTTATATAGACACTTTATATTTAATATCACTTAGAGTACTTAGGTTTTGAAGGATTGTGTAAAATTGATGTATTTCAACTTTTGTCGAAATACCTGGAGTGGTTTCTCCTAAAATAGTTAACTGCGGACAAAGGAACATAGGAAGCAAGTGCGCCATTCAGCCTGCCTACTCTTCAACACAATCACAATGCTTTTTATTCACCCTATCCCCAATAAGCTTGTATTTTATTGGTAATCAGAAATCTTACCAATCTGTACTCTGAACATGCTCAAAGACTGAGATACCATCGGTAGAGAATACCAAAGTTTTACAACCATCTGAGTAAAAAAATTCCTATTCATCAATAATTTAAATAGCACTGGCCCATCCTCTGTTTTCAGACTACCCAACCATGGGAAACATCTTACCTGCATCTACCCTGTCTATCACTAAGTATTTTGTAAGCTTCAATAAGATCACCTCTCATTCTTCAAAACTCTACAGCATACAGGCCCAGTATGCCCAAATTTGCCACCTTGGGAATAAGTCTAATGAACCTTTGTAGCATTCCCTCTACGGCAGTAATATCTTTGCCAGGTTAAGGGGACCAAAAGTGCACACAGTAATCCAGGTGCGATCTGACAAAATCCCTGTACCATTGAAGCAAGTTTTTTTTATCCCTATACTCAAATCCTCATACAATAAAAGCTAACATTTCATTAGCTTTCCTAAAGCTTCTTTTGAAATGACTTGAGGATCATTTCTGGTTGCTTGGGGATTTGTTATAATTTTCTTGGGTTCTTTGTTTTGCTACCATGAGGAAACCAGTACTCTCCAATCCAGTGGACAGGTACAGTTTGATTTGTGCAAGGTTTGTGAAGGTTTGTAGCTCAGGTTGAGGTTTAGGGTGTAGGTTTGCTCACTGAGCTGGAGGTTTGATATCCAGACGTTTCATTACCTGGCTAGGTAACATCATCAATGTTGACCTCCAAGTGAAGCGAAGCTGTTGTCTCCTGCTTTCTATTTATATGTTTGTCCTGGATGGGGTTCCTGGGGTTTGTGGTGATGTCATTTCCTGTTTGTTTGATTTGTCTTCATACACTGAAGGACATGGTATTTTCTTTTTAGTATTAGTGCATGTGCAATGTGTGTTCATGGTTATTTCTGTTTTTAAATGTGCTGACTGCTTTAGGGCTCTTTTGGTGCATTTTTTCTAATTGCTGGAAATTTTCAGAATAGTAGGTTTGCTAGTGTTAACTATCTTTTGACTAATTTCCATTCAATTTTTTGAAAATGGCTCAAAGTACAGTCTGGTTAGCAAAGTTGGATCACATGGAATACAGGGAGAACTAGCCATTTGGTTACATAACTGGCTTGAAGGTAGGAGACAGAGGGTGGTGGTGGAGTTGCTTTTCAGACTGGAGGCCTGTGAGCAGCGATCTGCCACAAGGATCGGTGCATGGTCCACTGCTTTTCGTCATTTATATAAATGATTTGGATGTGAACATAGGAGGTATGGTTAGTAAGTTTGCAGTTGACACCAAAATTAATGGAGTAGTGGAGAGCCAAGAACGTACCACAATGTACAGTGGGACTTTGATCAGGTGGGCAGGTGGGCCGAGGAATGGCAGATGAAGTTTAATTTAGATAAATGGGAGATGCTGCATTTTGGAAAAACAAAATCAGGGCAGAACTTATACACTTAATGGTAAGGTCTTGGGGAATGTTGCTGAATAAAGAGAACTTGGTGTGCAGCTTTGTAGTTCCTTGAAAGTAAAGTCACAGGTAGATAGGATAGTGAAGACTGTGTTTGGTATGCTTGCCTTTATTAGTCAATGCATTGAGTACAGGAGTTGCAAAGTCATGTTGCAACTGTAGACAGCATTGGTTAGGCCACTTTTGGAATACTGTGTTCCATTCTGGTCTCCCTGCTATAGGAAGGATGTTGTGAGACTTGAAAGATTTCAGAAAACATTTAGAGGGATGTTGCCATGGTTGGCAGGTTTGAGCTATAGGGAGAGACTGAACAGGCTGGGGCTATTTTCCCTGGAGTGTCAGAGGCTGAGGGGTGACCTTATAGAGGTTTACAAAATCATGAGAGGCATGGATAGGGTGAATAGCCAAGGTCTTTTCCCCAGGATAGGGGAGCCAAAAACCAGAGGGCATTTGTTTAAGGTGAGAGGGAGATAATTTAAAATGGACCTGAGAGGCAACTTGTTCATGCAGAGGGTGGTGTGAGTATGGAATGAGCTGCCCGAGGACATGGTGGAGGCTGGTACAATTATGATATTTAAAAGGCAACTGTAGGGTATATAAATAGGAAGGAATGGGCCAAAACCTGGCAAATGGGACTGGATCATTTAGGATATCTGTTCAGCATGGATGAGTTGGACCAAGGGGTCTGTTTCCATGCTGTACACTTCTATGACTCTATGATCTTCATATTAACCTTCAGTGATTTATTAACAAAGACACTTATATCCACTTTCACAATTACATTTTCCAAACTCTTACAATTTAAGAAATATTCTGCACACTTCTTCTCCTGTCACAATGGATAGCTTCACAATTTTCCGTTGTATTCTGTTTTTCAGGTTTAGTCCATTTACTAAGTCTGTCCAGGTCCTCCTAAAAGCAGTTTACATTCCTCACAAAACACATTCCAATTAGCTTCGTAATATCCACAAACTTCTAAATATTAACTACAGAAATAATATACTGGGAATTCTAGAAATCTGAAACAAAAACAGAAAATGTTGGAAGTGCTGTGCAGATCAGACTGCACTTGTGGAGAGAGAAAGTGTTCACTTTTCAGATTGAGGAGCTCCCCTCGTGAACTATATAACACTTTAATTTATCTTGCACAGTTTGGTTACCACCTTTGTGTTATTGGATGGATGGCCGATAAGAAAGCCGGATATCCCACAACCCATATAAATCCTAACTGCGGCTCCAATAAGATTGGTATAATGGATTATGGAGTTCAGACTAATCTCAGTGCTCTTTGGGATGCTTACTGCTTTAGAGAGCAAGGTAAGCAAGGAATTGAATGCATTCCTTAGTTAAATTTACTATTATCTAAATAAAAGATGTAAAGCAGCATTTGATTTACTAAATATTTAAGTTACACTAATTAGTTGGTATTTTTCTGGCACAATTACTTTGTAGATATTCAATGTGTATGTAAGGAAGGCTTTGTGGGTGATGGTTATTCCTGCAATGGGAACCTTGTGGAAGTGCTTTCCAGTAACTCCAATTTTTCAGTCTTTTATTCTGTGAGTATTACTTCTGTATGACTTTAATTTTATGTTTACAAATATGATCGGCAGTGCATCTCATTATTTCCTCTTTCTTGTTAGAAATTGTTAGATTATGCCAATGCGACTGAAGAAGGAATGAAATTCCTGGAATTCCTATCAAATGAGACAACCAATGAAACTTTGTTTGTGCCCTTAGATTCTGGTTTTAGAGTAAATGAGGTAAAAAGAAATTACTTCCCGAGTGTTCCCTTCCTACTTTATAAAGATCAAATATACAATTGAGAATAGAAGTGATGTGGAAATTTGTTAACGATTCATTATGCTTGTTAAAAGTGGTTGAGAGAAGACTTTTAGGTTGAGCAGCAGAACATTTTCAGTAAAACCATGTAATCTTTAACATGCACCCTTTAGCTGCAAGCATTGCCTTAATCTCAACCTAAAGGCGCTGTAGAAATCCAAGTTGCTATTGTTAATGGAACTGTTGCTCCAGTAGTCCCCCAGTGCTTCATTAACATGCCATGTCAGGTGGTGGGTTATAGCATGAACTCACATCCTTCTACCTGAAAGTGTGCTGACAAATTGAGCCAGTATTTCAATGACAAGTAATTGCAGTCACAAAACTTTGGTGCAAAATTATCACTTTGTAATTTCTTATTGTATCTAGACCTTGTCATGGAGGGATCTTGAAAACCATATCTCTAGAAACAATAGTTTTATCTACTATGATGAGTTGAGTGCTGATACACCCATTTCATCCAGGCTGGGATATGATCTTCTTATTGATGAAACTGGACCCGCAAATCAGACTCTCTTCAATGTAAGTGATAGTAGAGCTTTTCTGTTGAAAAGACAAAACCTGCTGCCTTTAAATTTGAAAAATGTAATACATTAAAACCTATTTCTAGCAGTAATACGTGCAGAAAAACATTGCTGTGTTCCTTTAAAAAAGGAATTTGTTTTTACAAAATCTTGTAAAAGAGCCGGGAAAGTGGTCTTATTTTAATTGACCGCCAGCTAGACTACTTTGCTAATTCTATACTTCTTGTATATACAAAAGCTGAAGTCTGTGAAAATTTCAATACCTAATTTGCACTTTAATCCTTTTATGAAAAGGAAAAGCTACACATCCTGGAAATCTGAAATAAAAATAAAAATTCAGGTATTAGGTCAGTCAGTATCTGAGAAGAGAAGAGAACAGTGTTAGGGTTTGAATCATGGCATATTCAGGGAAAATAAAATGAACTATAAGAAAGCCTGTTTATAGGGGAAAAGGAAATTAGTAAGGGTTTGTGTATGGGCTGGTGCAGGGAAGTTTTTGGACTGGCCTGGATGAAAATAATGATACATTGCTTCATTAGACACAGAATTGTAAACAGGAAAAGACAAGAGAAAACACAAAGAAGGGAGGAGTAAAACAAAAGGCCTCTGAAAGTAAAATTCTGGCAAGAGAGTAAATTTCCATGTGGTAAAAAACAAGAACGGACAGCAAGCTTTCAAGCATAGTATTCTCCACATATATGTCCTTTCCACTCAATATTTCTATGATACAATATAAGAATTGTAGATAAATAGAGTCCAAGTCTACAATTTTAACAAGAGTTTTTTTTATCAGTTAACCTCCATTTAAAGAAAACACATTCAACTGATTATTAGCTCACTATATTCGTACAAATTCGTATTTAATGAATCCATAATTAATACATCCATCCGCAGCCCCTCTTTCCAACAGATCTCAGCCATCCTTTCAGACTGTATTAAATGATTACTGACTCAACCAATCACGATGCAGAGATCTTCCAGTAACAGTGATGTTATGCACATCATTGTTAATTGCAATGATCCTTGCACTCTGACCTTTTTGTCCTTTCAGCTGAGACTTCTGATGCTGTTTGAAACAAGGATGCCTCGATGCAGTGATCCAGGAGATGACTGTCAAAGAGGAGCAACACAGCAGGCATATAACATTAGCTGCCATCTCCAGCTCAGCATTTATAGGTCTCAAGATTTTCACCAGGGTTGTTAGGTGAGGGAGAGGGTGAGTGAGATTGGAGGTGAGATGGCAGCAGCCAGTCACATTTTGTTGGGGTAGTGAGTAGTCGGGGTAGACAGTGGTTCTGGACATTTAGGCCAGTGGTGCTTGTGGAGATGTGAGACATATCAGTTCAACTTCTCACAGGATCAGAAAGCCTGCCCTACATAGATGGAATCAGCATTCTAAGCATTCTGACCTGCAAGTTGAGCAATGTTACAGTGTTGTTCACTGTGTACATTAAATAGGTGTGGAGGTTAATGGTTAAGTTAATTGTTATTTATTGTGTTATACCAGAGATTTCACAGAGCAAGGTTTCTGGGCTAAGTAGCTCAAATCTGAGCTTAGAGTCTGGGACATTTACGCAATGTCTTGTGCAGCCCGAATCAGCTGATTCAACATTTAACATTTCCTTGGCATTAAAAGTGCATGTCCATGCGTGGGGACTTCCAATGGGTCCAAGCGTAAACTCAGTGTATTGTCACTCCCAATTTGGGAAGGATTTATTTTCAACTTGCAATCTGGCTCTTCACCATGTCATTTTACTATTGATTGTTGAAGAGTATTCTGCAGATTCTTCAGACTACTTGTTTGCTTTCCTAATGGACCATATTTTCCAATAGCCTTTTGCCATAATTTCCCTGACTGAACTATGGTGGGTGAATTTCCCAATAAATGAGGCCCTATTGGGGCACAGCATTCAAACTACAGCTGCAAGACAAGTTTAGTTTATAATCCAGTACTCTGGATTGCACACTTGACCTGTCACTTTCATTCAGATTTTTGCTGAATGCCACTTAACCAAGCTAATTTGTACACAGTGAACAATATTGTAACAGTGCTCAACTTCTAGGTCAGAATGCTTAGAATGCTGATTCCATCAATGTAGGGCTGGCTTTCTGATCCTGTGCTCCTAGCAATGAGCTGAATGCAGGAAATGTGGTGCAGCTGCAGTCTGATTTCTGAGCTATTATTTTAATATTAATTTTAATGTGCAAAGGAAGTCACAGACCCTTGACTTGCAATTTCCTGTCACGAGTGTGGCTCCCAGCTGAGAGCACTAGATCTCAAACTGCTCTCTTGTGGGTTGTTGAATTTCAATTCTACCCTCACTTTACTTGACATTATTTATGTATCTAAATCAGTAACACATTTGAAGGTATTAGCTGGAATTTGCTCACAGATAATATTCCGTATCTGGTACAGTAAATGCAGTGCAGAAAAAAATTTAAATTCAATAGGAATATTCATGAGTTGTAAACATTAATTATTTTGCTTTATTAGTGTTTTAGCTATTACTTGAAGGCTAAATTAGGCTTTGAAATTTAGAAAAAATAGCATGTCAGAAGATATATTCAGTTATCAAACTCATTCCATCTTGGCTGCGGTACAACTACTTCACTCACCCACCATTACAATTGAGATGTCACATTGCTTACGTAATAACAATGAATCCAAAAGGTCAGCATTTTTCTAAGAGTTCCAGCCCTCCAACCCTGTCTTGGTAATTGTAGACCCATTAAGTTAGGCATCAATTTAGTGAGCCTGCTGTGAATAATTAGTAGATTTATATTTCCGAGTCATTTATGGGATGATACTATTTGTAGTTTCCTACTTTAGGATATATTGCCAGAATTCATTAATACCACAACTGCTTTTGCAAATTGGTCATGGACAATCAGTAATTGTAATGCAACTCCCTCAGGTCCTTTACCTATTCAGCAGTCTTGAACACAATGCTCTATAGCATATACACACACATACTTGTTATTATACCAATCCTTTTCTTTAATACATTCATGAGATGTGGTCATTGTTGGTTAAGCCAACATTTATTGTCATATAGAATTCCTACAGTGTGGAAACAGGTCACTAGGCCCTACAAGTCCACACCGACCCTCTGAGTAACCCACCTCGACCCATTCTCCTACTACTCTACATTTACGCTGAACTAATGCACCTAACCTATACATCCCTGAAAGCTATGGTCAATTTTAGCATGGCAAATTCACCTAACTTGCACGTCTTTGGATTGTGGGATGAAACACGTGCTAACTCCACACAGACAGTTGCCTGAGGCTGGAATCAAACACTCGTCTCTGACGCTGTGAGGCAGCAGTGCTAACCACTGAGCTGCCCTATCCCTAATTGCCCATCTGAAGGTGGTGGTGAGTTGTCTTTTTGAACCACAGCAGTCCTTGAGATGTAGGGACACCCACAGTGCTCTAAGAAAGGAAATTCCAGGATTTTGACTAAGCAATAAAAAGAAACAACAATATAGTTTCAAGTCTGAGTGCCTAAAGTTCTATTTATCAATGTTAAAAGACATGGGCCAGATTCAGGCTCATAGCTCCATCACAAACAGTCAAGATGCTCCTCATAACTAATTGTTTCTCTGTCTCTGTGTGAGAGACAGAGAGACAGAGAGAGAGACAGAGAGAGAGAGAGAGACAGAGAGAGAAAAGTCTTTAGCCAATTACTTCCTTGTTAATATTTTATGTGGAACTTTGTCAAAGCCTTTTCACATTTATCATGCTCACTAGCATTTCAAGATCCATCAGTTTTATACTATCTTCAAGAGGACAACAAAAGCAATGACAGGACCATTTTTGGTTAAAAGTGGTGTAAATCTATCTCTAACAACCATTTCTAGTGGCCTGTTTAATGATTGAATTCAAACAAATATGTCTATAGTTTCCTAGTTCAACTTGCTATAGAGTCAGAGTCATACAACATAGAAATAGGCCCTTTAGCCCACCATGTCTATGCTAACCAACAAACACCAAACTATACTAATCCCATTGACCCTTATTTGATCCATGGGCCTATTATGCCCTGGCATTTTATGTACTCATCCAGATACTTCCCAACTGTTGAGAGAGTACCTGCCTCCACCACCCTCTCACGCAGAACATTTTATATTTCTACCACCCTCTTGGTGAAAAAATAATCTCACCAATCTCCTCTAAATGACTTACTCCTCACCTTAAATTTATACCCTCTGGTCATAGCATGCCTGCCACAAGGAGAACTCTGTCTATGATTTGGAGATGCCAGTATTGGACTGGGGCATACACAGTTAAAAATCACACAACACCAGGTTTAATTGGAAGGACTCTCATTCGAAGCGCTGCTCCTTCAGGTGGTTGTAGAGTATAAGATTGTAAGACACAGAATTTATAGCAAACGTTTACAGTGTGATGTAACTGAAATTATACTTTGAAAAAGACCTGGATTGTTTGTTAAGTGTCTTGTCTGTTAGAATGACCATGTTGGTTTCAGTTCTTTCCTACGTAAATCGCAAAACCTTTTTAAAAGTTACATTCTCAAGTGAACTTTAACAATTGGTGTCATGTTGGCCCAGATAATGTATTGAAGGTGTGATCTTCCCTGTGTGAGACTGTCTGTGCCACCATGGTCAGACTGATTCTAATCTAAAAAAACAGATTTACAAAATCTTACATGGATTCATGCAGTTTTTGAGCAAAGTAAAATGTAATTCTGCAAGTACAGATTCACCCCACAAACGTATATGTGCATGGGTGTGTCTGGGTGGGGGTGGGGTTTTATGGGTGTCTGTGAGAGAGTGTGTGTGTGAGTGTGAGTGTAAAGTGGTACAAGTCTGTGAGAGGGTAAGTGTGAGAGTGCATGTGAGAGCGTATGAGAGAGAGTCTGTGTGAATGTGTGTGTAGCACTCCTAAACACTCACACACGCAGCCCCTCTGTCATACACTCCCACACGCACCCTCTCACAGACTTATACCCCTTTACACTCTCACTCACACACACACTCTCACACAGACACCCATAAACCCCCACTCCCACCCAGACACACCCATGCATAATGCACATATGTGTTTTTGGGGTGAATCTGTACTTGCAGAATTACATTTTACTTTGCTCAAAACTACATGAATCCATGTAAGATTCTGTAAATCTGTTTTTTAGATTAGAATCAGTCTGACCATTGTGGCACAGACAGTCTCACACAGAGGAGCTCACACCTTCAATACATTATCTGGTTCAACATGACACCAATTGTTAAAGTTCACCTGAGAATGTAACTTTTAAAAACGTTCTGCGATTTACATAGTAAAGAACTGATACTGACATGGTCATTCTAACAGACAAGAGACCAAAACAATCCAGGTCTTTTTCTATATATAATTTCAGTTACATCACACTAAACTTTTGCTATAAATTCTGAGTCTTACAATCTTATACTCCACAACCACCTGATGAAGGAGCAGTGCTCCGAAAGCTAGTGCTTCCGATTAAACCTGTGGACTATCACCTGGTGTTGTTTAATTTTTAAGTTTGTACTCTGTCTATGTCTCTCAAACTTGTGTACCTTAATCAGTATCCCCCTAAGCCTCCTCTGCTCATGGGAAAACAAACCCAGCCTAGTCATTGTCTCCCCATGACTGAGACTTTTCATCCAAGACAACATCCTAGTGAATCTCCTCTGCATCATCTCCATGTCAATCTTTCCAAAAGTGTGGCTGCCAGTACTGCACACAGTATTCTATCTGTGGCTTAATCAGTGTTTTATAAAGTTGTCGCAAGATTCCCTTGCTTCTATATTCGACAGCTGAAAAATGTGTTGCTGGAAAAGCGAAGCAGGTCAGGCAGCATCTAAGGAGCAGGAGAATCGACGTTTCGGGCATAAGCCCTTCTTCAGGAATTATGCCCGAAACGTCGATTCTCCTGCTCCTTGGATGCTGCCTGACCTGCTGTGCTTTTCCAGCAACACATTTTTCAGCTCTGATCTCCAGCATCTGCAGTCCTCACTTTCTCCTTCTATATTCGACACCTTGGCTAATGAAGACAAGGGCCCCATATGCCACCTTCACCACTTGTCTACCTGTGATGACACCTCCAGGGATCGACCATTCATTGAGTATATCCTTCCCTTTTTAGATCTTGCAAAATGCATCACCTCACACTAATCAGGACTAAATTCTATCTGTCATTTGTCTGCCCAATTTACCAGCTGATCCATATCAGACTGTTACTTGAGACTATCCTCCTCACCGATTGACATCATCACCGATTTTCATGTCAGCTACAAACGTAATAGTTATATTTCTACATTCACATTAATGTATGTAAACGTATATAACAACAGCAAGGATCCCAGCACCAACCCCTGTGGTGCAATGCTGGTCACAGGCTTACAAGAACATCTCTCCGTTATCACCTTTTGCCTCTTAACTGCAAGACTATTTTGATTCCAGTTTACCAACCTTCCTTGGAGCCCATTAGCTCTTACCATTTGTCAAAGGCCGTACTGAAGTCCATGTAAATTAAGTGCACTACCCTCATCAATATATTTAGTTACCTTTTCAAAATAAAACTCAACTAAAATTAACCAGACAGGATTTCCCTCTGGATTAGTAGCGCTGGAAGAGCACAGCAGTTCAGGCAGCATCCAAGGAGCTTCGAAATCGACGTTTCGGGCAAAAGCCCTCCATCAGGAATAAAGGCAGTGAGCCTGAAGCGTGGAGACATAAGCTAG
>NC_057727.1:18909068-18922994 GCF_004010195.1 Chiloscyllium plagiosum | reverse complement strand
TCTGTGGGGGGCATGTCAGCAGAATGCAGGTTAGTGGTGCTGGTGGGGGCGGAAGTGGTTGTGACCACGGCAGCAGGGGTAGCCGAAGTCACTGAGCATGTGGCATCAGCGATGATGTGAAGGGTGGAAGTGATGTCACGTGTGATGCATGAGGAATTGTGAGGGGTGGAAGTTGTTGTGGGAGTGGCCATGATGGGGGGCGCAAGTGACATCATCAATCAGCGTGGGGGTGGCAGCAACATCAGCCGTATGGCTAATGGCGTCTGAGTAAATTCCGAAGCCAGGGGAATCTTCTGGAATGTTTGAGGAGCGCTGGTTATGGAGGTGGGTAGATAAAAGTTTGTTGTACTTACAGTTTTTGATGTTTGAGATGGAGTTGAAATACTGTTTGTGAAAGTATGAATTCTCCTGAGGATGTAGTACAGAGTGGGTCCTTTGCAATACTGTGGCCCTCAGCTGAGGCAGGGCTGACTGTAGAGATGTTAGGTGCCGGCGCATTGCTGCGAGTGTGGAGCGGAGGATCTTGAAGGAGAACTGTTGCTGGTGTTTTTGAATCTGTAGTCTGTACTGTTTGTCCTGTTCGGGTCCGAACTCTGCTGGTTTAAAGGTGGTCCGGAGCCAGTGTGGGATGAGTTGGTTACAGAGGCAGGCACTGAGGAAGCAAATGTGGCTGTGGTAGCGAGTTTGTTTCACGACATGGTTGAAGAGCTTCAGGGCAAAGGAAATGACCTGGGAGTTGCAGTGAGAGAGAGACTCCCTGAGATTCTTGTAGAGAAAGGAGGAAAACCCTCTGACAAATCCATGCTGACTATCCCTGATAATCCCTGTCTTTCCAAGTTTTGATTAATCCCATCCCTCTTTTTTTTCCCCAATAATTTCTCTACCACTGCCATCAGACTAATTGATCTATAAATCCCTGGCCTATCTCTACTGCCCTTCTTGAACAAAAGGAATCATATTGGCTATCTTGCAGTCATCTGGTACTTTGGTTTTGGTCAGCAAAGGATTAAATATATCCGCCAAGGCCTGAGCAATTTCCTTCTTTGCCTCCCAAAGCAGTATGGGTTACATCTCATCAGGCCCTGCAGATTTATGCACACCAAAACATCTAATACCTCCTCCTCCTTTTTAATCTTAACATGTTTCAAACCTCACCATCCCAACTGAAATCCCAGCTGCAATGACTTTCTCCTCTGTAAATACAGATGAGAATTACTCATTTAAGGTTTCACCCACATCCACTGGCTCCATGCACAGGCCATGCCTTTGGCCTCTCATAGATCTCACTCTTTCCCTGATCATCCTCTTGCTCTTAATATATTTACAAAATGCTGTGGGTTTGTTTTAATCCAATCTGCCAAAGATACTTCATTGCTGCTCTTGCCTTCCTCAATTCCTTTTTTGAGCAATCTCCTGCATTTGAAGGGCCTCCCCGGTTTTTAATGCACCATACCTAGCATTTGCTTCCTGTCTCTTTATCAAACTTCTAATATCCCTTGATATCCAGTATTCCCTGGACTTGCAGCCTTTGCCCTTCACGCTGGCCCTGAATTCTCACTCTACTTTTTTAAAAAAGATTCCTACTTTCCAAATGTAAGTTGGAAGTGACCTGCAAGTAATTATTCCTAGACTGTTTGTCAGAGTTATGGTCAATATCCCCGAAATGCTCGGCCACTGAGACTTCAACCATTTGACCAGCTTCATTCTGTACGATTAGGTCGAACAGTGCTTCATTTCCAGTAGGACTATCATGTATTGGCACAAAAGGTTCCCCTTGATGCACTTTGAAAATTCCACCCAGCTAATCTTTTCACACTAAGATGATTCCAGTTAACATTAGCAAAGTTGAAATCCTCTCCAAGCATAGGAGGAGAAAGTGAGGACTGCAAATGCTGGAGATCAAAAATGTGTTGCTGGAAAAGCACAGCAGGTCAGGCAGCATCCAAGGAGCAGGAGAATCAACGTTTCGGGCATGAGGGAGGGTCGGCGCTGAGGGAGGGTCGGTGCTGAGGGAGGGTCAGTGCTGAGGGAGCTATAAAATGTTGTAGCCAGAACATGCCGCAGCAGAGCCCCCATTCTTCACTGTGACATCTGTAATTGTTATACACTACTGGACATGAACATCAAATGCTTTCATCTGGAATTTCTATATTAGCAAAGGCATTAAGTCGTTTCACAAATTGGCATGGGCAAGCAACCGGACTTACCACATCATCTCGCCTGCTGTCAGCCCAATCCTCATTCCACATCAACCTTTCAACAATGTACTTTGCTCAGTGACACCAATGACCAGCATGCTTCTACCAGCTTGCTTCATCTGTAAGTACATGTACACACATGAATCTCAGGGAGTCCCTCTCCTACTGCAACTCCCAGGTCATTTCCTCTGCCCTGAAGCTCTTCAACCATGTCATGAAACAAACTCTTAGCATTCACTCATTTTGCACTTAAGTGGATAGAAGCTGGCAGCCTCAATTAATTATTTTCTTCATGCATACTTACTGATCTCAGCACTGATTTACAGAACGCCAGCCTCAGTGGGGGTGCATTGCTTTTTTAGTGCTCAGCATCTTTAGTGCTCAATTACAGGCTGCCAGCTTTATGGCACACATTGGTTTTTAGCATAAAGGGAGAGGCAGGTAGCTTGTCCTCACAGGAGAACAGAACAGTCAATGATGTGGATGCTTTGCTATGTGGCACCATGCTACAGTAATGTCAAACCTGCAGCATGTATGTGCCAGTTCGTGCAGCAAACACGGTTTCAAGCAAATGGTCATATGTAAAAGTGAAAGGGGAGAAGTCCCTAGTGGAATGAAGGGGGACTACATTCAGTCAGTGTGTAGCACCTAAGTCATGGGACTTGTCCCTTGAGACAAGAGAGGGATTAGATATGATTGTAATGGACGAGCAGGGAGATGTGTAGAGAGTGAGAAAGTGGGTGAGAGCTGTTGAAAGGACATAATACATGCAATAGTTAGTTTCAAATGAACATACTAACAAGGTGCAGACGTAAGCCATTTGGCCCTTCAAGCCTGCTCTGCCATTCAAGACGAACATGGCTGATGTCAGTGTTGCAGATTCAACATTCCCATCAATTCACAAGAAACTATGATCCTTTTGCCTAACAAGAACCAATTCACCTCAACCTTAAAAATATTCAATGATCCCATCACCACCATTTTCTGATGCGCAGAGCTCCGAAGTTGCACAACTCTCAAAACAAAATCCCCTGATTTCTATCTTGAAAGGCTGACCTTTCAGTTTTAAAACAGTGTCCTAAAATTCTGAACTCACCTACAAGAGTAAACATCCTTTTCCCGTCCACCTTTTCAGGACCATTGAAAATCTTATAAACGTCAATCATATCACATCCTACTACTTCAAACTCAAGTGAAAACAAGCCTAGCTTTTCCAATCTTTCTTCTTAAGACTGCCCACTTGTTCCAGGCATCAATTCGGTAAACCTCCTCTGAATGATCTCCAAATGCATTTACATCCTTAAATAAGGAGACCAAAACTACATGTAGTTTGAGAAATGTAGCCTGAACAATGTCCTGAATAATATTCAAATCACCCATAATTATTGATGCCCTTTGCAAAACCTCCACTTTTGCCTAGCTTCCTGTACTTCTTGAATGTCATACAGCCCTCAAATTCAAAGCCCAATCCTCATTATGTTTCAGCCATATCTCTGTAATGGCTATGAGATCATATTTATTCACTTCAATGTGCACTAGCAATTCATTTCCAATGCCACGAATGCAAGATACAAAGCCTTTATTTTTGTTTTTTGTCTTATCTTTTTCCAGCAACTAGTCTTGACTGCAGATGTATTCTTTTTCTCACGTCCCTTCCTGTGATTCTGTGGCCTTCAGTTTCAACATCAGCATTTTGCTTTACTGTTTTGACTTTATCCAAGTTGTTACATTTGCCCAAGGTTGATCCCTCACCACCTCCCCTCAAGCCCTCATACCCCTTTTCTTGCCACCCCACTATGGTTTAAAGCCCTATCTACATCCTTAGGCATGCAATCTAGGAGAACACCAATTCCAGTGCTGTTCAGGTCTAGACCATCCCAAAATTTACTGACCCCAGTTTTCCCATTACTGTTGCCAGTGCCAATGAACTAGAACCCTTTCTTACACACGGTTGTTTGAGCCACACATTCGTTTCTCCACATCTGCTCATCCTGTCCATTTTCACATGGCTCAGGTAGCAAGTCAGAGATTGTCACCTTTGAAGTTGTGTTCAGTTCTGGTCACCACATTACAGGCAGAATGTGGAGGCCTAGGAGAGGGTGCAGAAGAGGATTACCAGGATGCTGCCTGATTGGGGGGTATGACCTATAAGAACAGGCTAGAAAAGCTGTTAGTTTTGCTGGAGCGGTAGAGACTAAGGAGAGTCGTGATAAAAGTCTATAAAATTATGAGATGCATAGATCAGGTTGATGGTCAGAATCTTTTTCCCAGAGTTGAAATGTCTATTACCAGGGGGCATGCATTTAAGGCGAGATGGGAAAAAAGTTTAAAGGAGATGAGAGGGGCAAGTCTTTTTTTTAAAATTTTACACAGAGTGGTAGGAGTCTGGGACGCACTGTCAAGGATGGAGGTGGCAGCAGACATCATATGCATTGAAGGGACTTTTAGGTAAGCACATGAATATGCAAGGAATGGATGGATATAGACCAAGGGCAGGCAGAAAGGACTAGTTTAACTTGGCATCATGTTCAGCACAACATCATAGGCCAAAGGGCCCATTTCTGTGCTGTACTGTTCTAAGTTTTATTTTTTAAATGTAGCACTTGAATTCCTAAACTCTGTCAGCAGAATGTCTTTCCTAGTTCTACCTATGCTGCTGGTACAGACATGGATCATGACCACTGAATCCTCCCCATCCCACTGCAGGTCCTTGTCCAGTCCAGAGCAAATAACACACCACCTAGGATCAGTCAGAAAACAGACTCATCTGAACTCTTGCAATTTACTGCAGGGAAAACAGTGTCAATCTCCCTCACTATGATGCCCTCTACAATCATATATTCCTTCTTACAGGAAGCCATTCAAAGTGTGGGTAGAATGCAACAGTGCAGTGCACAGTTCACTCATCCACTCTACAGCCCTCACTCTCATCCAAACCTGTTGGGACAATTGCAAAGCCTGAGCATAGATTAAACATGATATGGATCAAAAGGTGTGAATAATACTGTTCAATCCTCAAATATAACTTGAATCAATAATAAAAATAATTGTTTTACTAAATGTAAGTGAAAAGAATTTGAATAGACAGACAGTGTTCTTCTGTGAATGATTAAAGACCAAGTACAGGACTCAAGCATATTGCCACACATATTGCCTACTTGTTAGCTTTTATGAATAAATAAAAACTTTAATTAGATTTTTTTAAAATAGTGGACAGGATAGCCAAATTCTACCATTTCATTTGGTGGCTTTAAGTGATGATCATTAAATAAATGTGAAATTTCTTATACTGGTCACAATTTTAATCCATTGTATGTTCTTTTTCATTCACGATGTCTGCACAGTTTTGGTGATTGGAGCAAAACTTTACATTTTTTTCCCCTCTATAAACAACCTAAATTGAATGACAGCACTCATCATATTTTTCCTCAAGTAAAAAAGATAATGCATTTCATAAAGGTTAAAGATCTCACAACACCAGATTATAGCCCAACAGGTTTATTTGGAAGCACTAGCTTTCGGAGTGCTGCTCCTTCATCAGGTGGTTATGGATTATAAAATCATAAGACACAGAATTTATAGCAAAAGTTTACAGTGTGATGTAACTGAAATTATATATTGAAAAATACCTGGGTTGTTTGTTACGTCTCTCATCTTTTAGAATGACCATGTTGGTTTCAGTTTATTATGTGATTTACGTATGAAAGAACTGAAACCAACATGGTCATTCTAAAAGATGAGAGACGTAACAAATATTCTAGGTCTTTTTCAATATATAATTTCAGTTACATCACACTGTAAACTTTTGCTATAAATTCTGTGTCTTATGATCTTATAGTCCACAACCACCTGAAGAAGCAGCACTCCGAAAGCTAGTACTTCCGAATAAATCTGTTGGACTATAACTTGGTGTTGTGCGATTTTTAACTTTGTACATCCCAGTCCAATACCAGATCTCCAAATCAACATTTCGCAAGGTTAAGTATTCATAATTCAAAAACATCAAGTGGTCTTTACATAGACAAGTGCTGACTTTGCTTTCTGTTTGCCCGATGCCTATATTCACATATTCGCTAAGCCTGGTATATTGTCCTAAATACATGATAGAATCATCTAATGAAGAAGAAAGCTTTATTCAAGTGTGTTATAACTATTATTTATACAAAATCCAAGGTTTTCAGTGACTATGTTGTTAAATTTTAAAAATTTATGAATTATAAACTTAATTCTAAACCAGAAAATTATTAGAAATGCATAAGTCAATATTTGTGGAGAGATATGTTGCTGGAACTCCTTAGCATTTCCATTTTTATTTCCAATTTTCTGCATCCACCTTACTTTGCTTTTGTAACATTAAGGTCAGTGTTTTAATTTTACTCCTATCTTCCACAAATGGAGAAATTACTTTGAATAGATACAGTAATAATATTGACAACTCGTATTTATTGGCTGTAGTTTAAACTGGAATCAAATTTATTGTTGAACTAACTCTACTTTCATGACGGCAGGGCTCAAAGCTGGTGAATGGCCGGCATATTATGGAATGGGATTTAGTTGCCAGCAACGGAATTATACATGTCATAGAGGGACCTTTAATAACTCCTCATCCAGTAAGTACTTCGCAGAAGATTACAAACACTAGTGGCCTTGGTTCAAAATTGAAATTTTCAAAAGGTGAAATGGTTAGTTACATCTTCCAACTCAAAAGATTCAGAATTAAATCCAGCTTAGATTGATGGCAGGGGTAGACTTCACTTTTGTTCCTACTGAAATAGCATGTTTGTGGGGTTGGTGGGGCCAGGGGTGGAGATAGCGAGAGAGGAGAGAATAGATTTTCAATTCATTTTGCAGTGGATACAAAGTATTCATAGTTCAGGATCAACTATGGTTTTAAGGAAATACCTAATTATTACAGAAGGATTTTTGGAGTAAAATTTGAAGTATATTGCTTGGGGATTAAATGCAGAGAACTTCTCCTTTACCGAACCAGTGTTTATACTTGATCGGAGACGACCTAATAATGATACTGGTAAAAAGAAATGTTGAAATACATGTTCCATTCCACATTGTTGACCTTTTGACAACTAACTTGATACTAACATCATGCAAAGATTTTTACAAGAACACAAATGATTTTGTAAATGTGAGAAACTTTGCTAATCAGCAAGCCCCTTTGTTTTGTAGGTTTTGGTTTCTGCAAATTTATCCAATGGTGTCCTTGGAGCAACCTTACTTCTAGGACTGGGATGTTTGATTGCCGCAATAGTTGGAGTGAGTTTTTGTCTCCGACGCAGGAGAGAGATTTTCCAATTTCAGTACTTCAAGGTATGTCAAATTGTGTTACAATCCAATGATACATCCCTGCACTGATTCTTCATAGCCCACCTTGATGTTACATAATAAATAGCACTGTGTTAGCCTGCAACAACTTGCAAGAATGCACAGATACTCAACATTGGGATATTCCCACTGGCTTCGGAACCCTGATACAAAACATCAAATAGAGGTCTGAAGTCTAAACTAAGAAATACAGTCACTTGGCAGTGATATCCAAATTGACCAATTAGTGCTCATCTTGATCAGAGATTAAAAATCCAACTCTTGGGTTCTGCATTTACACAGTTCATTTATGGTGCTATCCTTGTGTAAACATTAAGTATATGCTATTACTTATAGAACAGTAGAATGTTATTGATGTCATATCAAATTACACCCAGCTAAGTGCTGTGGATTATGGTCTTCAAATTAATTCAAAATTTGAAGTGGAGGATATAAAGTGCTTCCTTTTACTAAATAGCAGAATTTTAAATGGGTGAATTCCTGAAGTATTCAAGTCCACACTTCAAGGTTTCCAGGGTAGGCTAGCCATAGATTGACACAGCCTATTTAAATTTCACAAGATTGGATTTATCCTTACTGAGAGAATGAGTGTATTCCTTTTGACACAGACTTGTAAGTGACTCTGAAATACAACAATTAATTTCTAAGAGACCAGATGCTAACAGAATAACAGATAGTTGGGACATTTGAAATTATGTATAGCCAAAGTATGTTTAATAAAATTTAACTTACATTCTATTCATTATTAGGCTAATGATGATGATGGTATAGGCCTCAGTGCAGAGGACAATCCTGCTCTGGTTTCTGTGCCAAATCCAGTGTACGGAGCATATGGTATAGTTACAGATAGCACCACTGAACCATTTGAGGTAAGTGGCTACTAAATATACTCAAGCTAGAGAATGGTTTTCAAATGTGTAACGTAAATGTTTGGATGGAAGTTAAAAGACAATTATTTCTTTGGGAAGAAATATCAAGCATGTGAGAGAAAAGCTGCTTGAATTTTGTTTTATTAGAAATCACCTTAAATTATCAACCAATTTTATAATAAATTCCAAAATTCACATTTAAATCAATCAAAGGGCTTAGAATATTCTTTGTCACATGTATTCCAGTATTGGAGTACAGTGAAAAGTTTTTAAAATGGCTGCCTCCAATGGCACCATCTTAGGTACAAAAAGATGGAATAAGTAAAATTTGTAGTATTACTTAGTCTCTAAAAAAACACAAAGTTACAAATAAGATAGTTAAAAGATTGATATTACACTCTGGTAAAGATTTTCAAATAGCAGCAGCTCAGCATATGGTCAGACCGCTCACACCAGGCCACTGTCAAACGGACTGTCCCGCTCCACTCCAAGCTTCCAGTTCGCTTCACACTGGTACTTCCTTGCACCAAAGGAAGTTGTGCTGCTCCAGGACTGCTTTTTAAAAAAAAACAGCAGAGCAGAGGAACTCCAGGTGGAGCGCCCTACTCTGCCCGCTGGCTTAATGAAACTGGTGTGATTTTAGTGTTAGTGGGAGGTCGGACACAATGGTCACATTCTGCCTCAAAATAAAAAGCATTTTCATCTTCCAAGTGACCATAGCAAAGGGAGGTAAAAGTTGGCTATTAAAGTTTCATTAGTGCACCAATTACTTTTCCCTTCAAAACCTGCACTCTCTTTTCCTGTTCCATTAAATAATACCATTTCAGGTTTGCCATGCCTGTTCCTGCCAAACTGGAGCTGGTCAGCTAGAACAAGCATGTGTGCCTTCTGACTTAAGATTTTGAATTTATTAAAGAAGCCAGCTAATGGCCTGAACATAGCCATTTAAAGGAAGTGGCCAACTTTACATTCAATCCCATTGACCGCTTTCTTTGCGTTCTGCAAAGTTGGCAGAGTCAAACCAGTGGGCAACCACTAACAGATCATCAGGCTCATTTTTCTTGTCCCACTTTGTCACATCTTGATTTGGAACGTAGAAATTGGTTTCACGAAACTTTATGGACACCGATGGGATCAGCTGATGTCTGATTTAGCATCCTTCCTGGACTACACAATGCAGGTTCAGATATTGTGGCTATATAATGATAGAAGGTGGTTCAAATCTAGTTCCTTATTGAGCATTACTAGACACAAAGTTTAGTCACAAGGCCAGCAATTGCCACATGCAAGGATTTGTCCTCAGGTAATAAGATTTCTTCATAACTTCACTGGTTTGTAACAAGGCGGCTTGGATTAAACATCTGTATATCATTGAAGGCTGTAAGGTAGATAGTACAGTTAATACTCCTATTTATAAAGCTAGATTTCATATGTAAGAGTACAAGTGTAAGAAACTCAAACCTAAACTAATACTTTGGCTTCATTTAGCATATTGTGTGCAGTTCTGGACATCTTGTTTTAGGAAGGATGTGAAGGCATTAGAGGGTCAGAAAAGATCCATGGAAATGGTTCCAGCTATCAGGAGCTTCAGTTACATGGACAGATTAGAGAAGCTACAATTGTTTCGCTTTGAGAGAACAGAATATCGAGGGGAGCTTCAGTAGGTGTAATAAAAATCATGTTCGGTCTCATCAGCAAGATGATAGGTAGAAAGAGTAAAAACCAGAATAAACAGATATAAGAGCACAGGAATTGGCAAAGAGAGCAATGGCAATGAGAGACTTTTTAAAAAAGGCACCAAGTGACTAAGTATCCAAGTGGCGGTCGAGGCAGATTAAATCATGGCTTCCAGAAGGAAACTGGCTTATAGCCTTGCACATTTTTCTTCAGCCTGTGAGAAAAGTAGCAGGTTAGTTGTATTTAGTGAATCGCATTTGCACATAAGTGGCATAGACAACAGTAAACAGCCTCAGTGCTATAACTTTATGTGGAAGCATAACTAACTTAGTTGGGCTCAGCAGTTCCAGGAAAGACAATTTCCAAAAAGAATTTTTCAATGTGACTTAAAATGATGATGATATTATTGAACGAAAAAAAAGACATTGTGCTTTAAGTCTTCGAATAAAGTTTTTATCTAACTCTTCAATTGTCTATTACTTAACTAAATATGACTTTGTTGATAGATTTGGGTGCAAAGTTTTCACTTGGCGAAACTCATCCCTAAATGGGTGGCATGGTGGTTAGCACTGCAGCCTCATAGCACCAGGGACCCAGGTTTGATTCTAGCCTCACAGTTTGCATATGCTCACCGTGTCTGTATGGGTTTCCTCCATGTGCTCTGATTTCTTCCCACAGTCCAAAGAAGTGCAGGTCAGGTGAACTGGCCATGCTAAGTTGCCCATAGTGTTCAGGGATGTCTAGGTTAAGTGCATTAGTCAGAGTTAAAAATGTAGAGTTGTAGGGGAATGGGTCTGGGTGAGTTACTCTTCAGAGGGTCAGGGTGGACTTGGGCTAAAGGGCCTGTTTCCACACTGTAGGGATTCTATGATTCTAAATAAAAGCAACTTTCATGCAAATAAATATAATACATAGAAAGGTGTATTATATAGACATGTTGCCTTAACCAAAAATGAAACTACTGTTCAAGAATTTGCTGATTTTAACAAGTTTGTCTTTAAATACAGGACAATGATGAATATGAATATTATTCAGACACACAGAACATTCTACAGGATTGAGGAACCAGACCTCTGCTTTTTTTTTTAAAAAAAAACACTCATACTGTACCATTTTAGTGCAATGTATGACGATGCTACAGGAACAAAGTATAGGCTCCAATGAAGGACAGGCTATACGATAGCAACAAAATAAATGAATCATTGGACTTGGTGTCCAATTACTTTTTGTACTGATGTGTGGGCACACTGTCAGGTCACCAAGAAACATATGAAATGCACAAATTGAATTGCATTTTTGCAATAGTCTGGTGACTCTAGAAAGACTGAAAATTTATTTTTTCATTTTGTACTAATAGGCAAAAGATAACATTGTTTATATATAAAAAGTTGTAATACTCATCTTTTTACAAGAAGGCCATTGTATACTTTTCTTTGACTATGTTAAAATGCAGAATATATAACAACTGAATGTCATTTCTTTACTTCCAAGATGTTTAAAAATGCAAAATAAAAAAGGCAGAATTTCTCAGCAGGTCTGGCAGAAATTAAGACAAAAATTACAGGTTACATTTTCATTTAAAAACCTCAGTGAGACAGTTCTGATGAAGATCTACTCGAAATGAATTAACAATTTCTGCTCGCTGATGCTGACAGCTCCACTGCTGTTCCTGCATTTTTGTTTGACTAACAAAATACCTACTAAAGCAACCTTTTGTTCACTCTTTTTGAATTGTTTCAAAAACTATTGTATGTTTAACATGAATGGGATTGCCTGTTGAAAGGAACAGTTAATGAAAATCATATGCATTAAGTATCATAACATGAATTTCAACCAGAAACAAAGCATTGCAAAACAGATGATTAATTGCTGTTGAGATCACATTTTTCAGGACTAAGTCACTAGTGCTTCATTTCTTCAAAAACCAAGGTTTGTTATATGCCAGACATCAAATCTTCCATGAAAATTTGAAAATAAAAAAAAAATTTTTATTATAACTGTCTGCATGAATGTTCTGTTCAAGAACCTAATCACTATGATTAACAAGTACTTGAGACCCTCCATTATCTGGCGTAAAGAATGTAAATCTTAAGTCACTTCAGTTCTTTTGGGACTGGTGATTCTTTAGCATGAATAATTACACATTAGAATCGACCACTAGGTGGCAGTGTTTCCAAGTGTTATGTCAGCTTATTGAATGCATTATCAAATTTAGTATTATGTATTAGTGTTAAAAATCACATTGCACCATGAAATTTTATTCAGATCACATTTTATACAGAGATTCTAGAAATCACATGCTTTGTATATTTAGCAATTATATGATTAAGGACACAAAATCAGGAGACTTTGTAAACTAAGAAAGGAAGGAAGGACTGGCATTAAATGCAAAAACAAATCTATAAAATGTAGGTCATTTGTATTGCGCACACATTCATGGATTCAGTTGTGAAGCTTTTATGTGGAAACATTCAGTTAACCTGATGGATAATGGTGATACTTCCCGACTTTCCCCCAGTTACATCACCCTTTAGATACTAACTTCACAATGATGTAGTTAATGGTTTTAAAAATAAATCAATCAATCTCAATTAAAGACTTTAGGCAATTGTCATTTGAATGACCTCATCCAAACCAAAACATTTGTTACAACTAGAAACGAATTTCAGTTCACTTTCCTAGTTTATTATTTCTGAAGGATACAGTGCAGACATTACAACATTCACTTTAGTTTAAAACTCAGACTCGAAAACATTTCATTAGATGTTAAATACATAAAGTAAAAAGTCAAAATTGTGTTAATCAGTGTGTAACACTGACAGTTCATAACTGAAAGCTACAAGCCAAAAACAAAAGCAGCTGCCACCTCTATAAGCCAAGGTATCAGAGCAACAGTTCACTGGCAGTTACTACAGGAGACATCAATTTCTTCACATTAACACCAATTCAGCTCAGCTTGAACACCCAAATATTTGAAGACAAAACTATGGAGGCATGTCAAATATATAAGCAAACATATAGAGAGCCAAGTTGGAAAATGTCACAACCAGTTTGCCATTTGCTGAATATTGCAAAAGCACAAAAAAAAACTTTGCCCAGCTTGGAAAGCAAGACAACTCAGTTACCCCATTTCAAGAGCTCCATGATCAAAAACTTGCATGAAGACGGCTATGGTGAGATCAAAATTGTGAAATGGAGAGTTTTTAATTAAAAAGAAAACGCTACCTACTTCAGCTATTGACCTTTTGGATAAAACTTAAACAATTAACAATCAAGCATCATCTTGATACTAAAATTCTCAATCCAATTTTAAAACCTCTCCAGGGTTTTGCATCCTTCCTATATCTACAACATCCTTCAGCCTCATAACTAGAATAGCTGCATGCCTCTAATACTGGCTTTGTGCCTCACCAAATCTAAATGCTGCACCAATGGCTATGTCTTGAAGTCCTAGGCTCTAGAATTCCCTCCCTAAATCTCTACAGCACCTCTTCCTCACTTCCTTCCTAGGAGACATTCCAGGAAACATATACTTTGAGCAAACGCTTGGTCTGTCATAACTTGATTATGAGCACTGTTGTGAAGCATTTTGGGATACTTCATTAAATTAATGGCACTGTGTAGGTCAGTGCAGTTGTTGACTCAACTGAACAATATTCATGAACAAAATTATTCATCTCCAGATCAAAAGAAAAGTGATGTTTTTGCATGACCTCCCATGGTGCTGCAAAAAAGAGTCATGGAAAATCTGGGAATGTGGAATTCCATAAAGGAATAAAATAAATCAGAAGCTTTACAAGATACATTTTATGTGCTAGAGATACTTAAAGTTATGCAACATC
>NC_057727.1:18884568-18908568 GCF_004010195.1 Chiloscyllium plagiosum | reverse complement strand
GCAAGGGAATAAAAGTTATGAGGGTTGGGTGGGAACTAAGAGGTGACATTTAGAGGCCAAGAATAATGCTGGGAGCTGGGATGCTGTCCCAGAAGTCAACATTGACGTTCTAACCAGCCTGCCTCAACACCTCCACTTCTCTAGCAATATATCCCGGCTCACAAAGCCTGAGCTTCACAATTTCCCTAGTACTTTGAAAAAGGCACAAGGGTTAAACATATTCATTTATTTTGCAAAGAACAGATCCTTGTATATGAATGTATTTGATCCTTACAAGCATAAATCCTCCATGTTACAAATCAACTGATTACCCTTAGTTGATTCTTATTACACTCAGGATTGTTCAGTAAGCAGTGAGTATGTGTAAAATTGCACCTAACAGCAGACATTTTGTTTTGGATTTTGCAAACCTAGGCTGGTTGAGTATAGCATATACTCTGTCATTAGGGACAATCAAAGAAACCCGTTGTTTGCTTCAACCAGCCAATTGTTGGGATGTATGGCTCACTTCTCTGGATATTATTAATACTAAATTACCTTAATCTAATTTTGCATTGCTTAAAAATGTGGTAACTTCTTGACTTTTAAATTTGTTTCTCAATGTTCATCTATATTTGTGACATTTATCAGTGACGAATCGATATGCAGGTTCGTTCTTTTATATTATTAGCATTGATTCTCAAGAGCAGCTGGAAAAACCAGCATTTATTGCTTATTCTTCTTTACATTGAGGACTTTTTGAACTTTTCAATATTGGTAAACCAGTTAAAGTATTTGATAAAGTTAATTGAAAAATATCATGGAATGCACATTACCTTTCCTTCAATAATCTTGAAAACTAAGGAGTTCATATCCTTGGCATTAAAGGCATGTTTCAAGGTTGCCATTTCAAATACACAGCAGCCTAGGGCCCAAATGTCAGACTACACAGAAAATGAAGAAAGAAAAGCTTCAGACAGACAATATTTTTATTATTATTTTCACAGCTTCTCTACAAAAATGTTGCAATAGCCCCACAGTTCTTTAAAGCTTCTCTTTAAAGTACACTGTCCTGAGTAAAGTCAGCAAAATCGACTTGTCCCTGGGAGGTAGGGGAGAATAACCTCTCTTTCAGCTTTAACGCTTACTCGCCGAGTTTCTGAGGTTTTAGGAAATCTGGCAGTTAAAGGAAAGTGACGGAAATGGTATGTGGTTTTCAGTGCTGTTGTGGGTTAGTAGCCAGGGATGTACTTCCCTAGCTTCCCAAGCAAATCTGTTCCCACTTTAAATGTACAAATTTCCAGTTAATCAAAAATCCATCAATAAGTAGACCTCAAGCTGCTCTCCAGAGTAAGTTATTTTTGCACTAATTTCTTATCAACAACTCTTACTACTATTACCCTCTACCTACTAAACTGCACACCCCTCAACCCACTTCCCACCCTGCAACAGGGATCTGAGCTACTCCTGAGTTGCAAATCTGCTGCAGCAGAGAACTATGAAACACAGTGGCTTCTAGGCAGTACACATGTTTAAAAACAGTCACTCTATGGCATAAAGATCAGCAGTAATCAGATAAATCCCCACAAGAAATCCAATTATCCACCTGGAAATCCTGCTTCATTAAATATTGCAGCCAATGAGTCACTTGAAAATTCCAAGGTTATTACCTAATCTATATCATGATAGCTAAGAGACTGATTGGAATGGAGTTACAATCAGTTTCAACACCCACTCAAAAATAGCAAGATAAGAGACCAAGCTTCCTATTCTCTATCCAGCAATGTTAACCGCAAATTCATGCGCTTGGCTGCCGATGCTTAGAAATGGAAGGAAGGGAGGAACTCAAGAGCATTACAACCATCAGGGAAGTAGTAATGAGTAGTAATGAACAAACTGGTGGAGCTGCAAGATAACAAGCCCCCAGCTCCTGATGGACATCATTGTAGTGTCTTAAAAGAAGTGATAATTGAGATAGGTGATGCATTGGTTTTAATTCTTTTGATTTTGGGAAAGTTTCATTAATATGGTAGCTAGTGAATAAAACATCTTATTCAAAAAGGTTGGGAGGCGAAAAAACAGAAATTTACAGACCAGTTAGCTTAATATTTATTGAAAGGAAGATGTTTGAAGTTATCACTAAAGATTTCATGGCAGTCCAGAAAAGTTCAAGATAATCAAGTAGCATCACCATGGTTTTTTGAAAGGAAAATTATACTTAATCAATTTATTGGAATTCTTTGTGGAAGTAATATATGCTGTGGCTAAAGGGGAAAACAGTGGATGCAATGCACTTGGATTTCCAGAAGGCATTTGATAATCACTTGTATCAAAGTTGATTGCAAACAAAAATGGTCATAGTACTGGGTATAAAATGGATTACATGGAGAGAAGACTGGCTAGCAAACAAAAAAAAAAGACAGTATACATAAATGGGCAATTTTCAGGTTGGTGCGTCACCAGGGTCACTACTGAGGCCTCAAGCTTTACAATTTACATAAATGACTTGGACAACGTGACCGACAGTACTGATGCTAAATCTGTTGATGACACTGATAGGTAGGAAAATAAGTTGTGAAGAGGATGTAAGGAATACAAAGGGATATAAATAAGTGAGTGAACAAAAATCTAGCAAATATAATGTCAGAAAACAGGTAATTGCCCACTTCAGCAGGAAGAATGAAAAAGCAGCAAATTACCTAAATTAAGAGAGATTGCCCAGGTTATGAGACACAGAGGGATTTGGGTGTCATCATGCATGAATCACAATAGCTTAGTATGCAGGTATAAGTTATTGTTTATTGTGAGGGAAATTGAATTAAAGTATCGAGGTTATGCTTCAGTTATATGACCAGTGACCAGAATCTAGATCCAGAGGTGTCAATGTTTAGAATCTTTGAATGTTTTGTAAGGTAGAGGTGGATAGAATCATAATTTGCACAAAACTAAAAGGATGGAGAGGTTGGCAGGATGTGCAGTAATCAGATCATCCAAGTTCTAATTGAATGGCGAACATATTCGAGGGGTTGCATGGCCAACTTCTGGTCCAAATATGTATGTTCGTAAGAATAGAGTTGGGGCAATCATGAGTTGGAAATGTGTTGCTTCTTGTTCCTGCTCAAGTTCATATACAAATATTGTTATATAGGCAATGTATAACAAAACAGCTTCTGTCTGAGCCAAAGCAAGCACCCATTAAGTGAAGCAAAAGAATGTAAAAAGGATAAAAAGTATATTTCCCCTATAATGAAAAGCTGATCGAACCAAAAGCACAATAAAGTTGCACAATAAAGTTATCCAGCAGTACTGTACCTTATGATTGTATGGTTTATTACAGAAAAGTTCAGGACTCATGTAATAAGGTGTCCCAATCAAAGTACTGGCCATATCATGCTGGCTCTCCAATACTCTGGCTATGCCCAGGTCTCCAACTTTAATGATATTTGTTTTTGTTAGGAAGATGTTTTGAGTTTTGAGATCTCTGTGTAGGATATGTTTTTCATGTAAATACTATTAAAAAAAGACAGAACGTGCTAAGTATACAATTGACGCACTGTATAATATCTTCATTTTCAATTGTTATGATCAAGCCACAAATATCTAAAACATAAGTCTTTATGATTTACCTGAACACTGCACAAAATACCTGCTGTGCAATTAATCAGGCACAAAAGTTACAGACACAAAAATCGTAATATTCCATCTGAAAAAAGCATACAGAACAATCCTAAAATGGTAGATTAATATCGATATCTAACTCAACATGATAAATTGTGTGATGATACTGCTCCTTTAACAAGGTTATTGTCCTTGTCATAAAGCCAGGGTGTCTAGTTTTGATAGGTTTTAGGGGTTTTGATTATAGCTAACAGATACTGCCTCAGGTAAAAAGCTTTCAAGTTAAAAAAAACTTGCACAATGAAAGGGTAGCGGCCAGTTCACCCAGCTCAGCTTTTCTGGGGTTTGGTTTGGTTTTGAACAGTCTAGCTGTTCAGAGCAAGCAGTTAGTCACTTTTGAGGCTGCTGGTCAAAGAAAACATTCCATGGAGGAAGGTGTTCTATGCTGAATCTGTCCCTCTCCTTAAGACCCTCTGTTTGAGTTTTCCTTTTTTTGCCAAGGGGTGTTATATGATTTTGCAGGTATTTGGCACCATTAAGTTGGGATAGTTTGTCGGGCTTTCAGAGAGGTTAAGTTATTCTATATTTTGTTTTCTTTTGTTTGTGTTTCATTCGGTACTCTTCCAAATAAATTTTGCTTTGCTTAAAACTAAATGGTTGGGTCAGCTGCATCACTCCTGGAATATCCACTCTACATCTGCTTAAAACAACTAGCAAAGTTAGGGTCAGAGCTACATTCTTGAAATGTTCTGAAGGGGTCTGGCCTGGTCTAGAATAGATTGGGGCTCATCCGGGATTTATTCTTTAGTTCCAATTTGGGATTAGGGTTGCTGGACTCGAAGGCAGCGAGTGGTAGATGTTAGCGTCTTTTGTTCTGGGTGTTGAATTCAGTTGGGTTTAAACAGTACTTGATGTAGCAATGGCTCTTTCAATCATTGGGATTTTTCTGGGGGCGGAACAAGTCACTTTGGGAGTTTTCCAAAAGATGATAAGGCCAAGCTGCTGGATGTAGCAGACAATCTGAAGTTGGAGCTTCCTCCTTCCATGAGGAAAGGAGAGATAATTACAACAATGGCTCAGCATTTAAATTTACTGGAAACGTCATCACAATCTTTGGAGATGGCTAAAATTCAATTGAAAATGAAACAGCTGAAGTGAGAGGCAAGAGAAAAGGAAAGGGCAAAAGAAATGAAACTGAATTACGATTAAAAGTGGAGGAAAGAGAAGAAGAACGAATCACTTTAGTGGCACAAGAAGAAAATGAGAGAGAAAGAAGAGAAGAGAGAGAGAAAGGAGAGAGAAAAAAAGACAGAGAGAAAAAGGAAGAAAGAGAGGGAGTGTGAACTTCAGAAATTGGCACTTAAACAGAAATGTCAGCTTGAAACGATGGAGACTAAAGGTAAGCTTAGTGAGGTAACAGAAAAAGAAAGGGTAAAAGAAATGAAACTGTTTGAAATACAATTAAAGTGGAGGAAAGAGAAAAAGAACGGATCACTTCAGCAGATCAAAAGAAAAAGAAAGAGAAAAGGAGAGCAAAAGAAGAAAGAAAGGGAGTTTTAATTTCAGAAATTGGCTATTAGACAGCAAAGTCAGTTTGAAATGAAGGCTATAGGTCAGCTTAGTGAGGAAGAGTTAAAATTGCAAGATTAGCAGCTCATGTCTATGAGTTGGTCCATAAATGAAAATTTGGCTTCCAACATCAATTTCAATCGGTGAGGGATAGAAATTAGGGAAAAGAGAAATCCTCACATAGAAAGGGAAAGGTAGACCTCAGTGAAGATCAGAAGGATAAATTACCACAGGGTAAAAAGGAAACCCTTGAAGGGGAAAGAGAAGTTAAAAAGGTCCAGTGTTTTCACTGCAATAAAAGTAGCCACATGAAACCACACGGTTGGTGGGTTAGGAAAAGCACTGAGAAGCCAGGTGTAGGAAAACAGGATAGGCCTGTGAATTTTATTGGAGTGGTAACAGAAAGCACAGTGGAAGCTAGAAAGCTGCACCAGAATATACAAACTGGTCGGAGGTTGGTTAAGGAGGAAGAACCAGATAATCTTAAACCATGTACCTGCGAAGGTAAAGTTTACTCGCATAAGCCAGGAGCAGCAGGTAAAGAGGTTATAATATTAAGAGATACAGTATCATTGCAATTTTTGACGTTAAAAGATGAGGAGATAGGTACCTCTGAGGACTATTACCAGAAAAGGTGCTATTAACGAGAATTCATGGTGAGACAAGAAGCACTCAAATCCATAGATTGAGGTTAGAGTGTCCGGTAAAGAGTGGATAAGTCATGGTTCGAGTACTGGACAAATTCTCAGCTCCAGGAATACAATTTGTCCTTGCTAATAGTATAGCTGGTTCACAGGTAGGAGTACTGCCAAACATGGTTGAAAAGCCAGTGGAAACCCATGCAACTCAACCATTAGAAGATACATATCCGGGGACCTTTCCAGACTGTGTGGTAACAAGGTCACAAAGTCACCAGTTGAAACAAGAGAGATCAAAGATATAGATAAGAAATTGGAAGTGGAATTGGCAGAGACACTATTTGATCAAATAGTTGAGACAAACCAGGAGCTGATAGATAGCAGACTCCTTTAGTTCAGAGAAATTAACTTGAGTTACAGCAGAAAGCTGAGAAACTAAACCAATTATTTCAAAAAGCATACATGGAAGAAGAATCTAGATGTATCGCTGTGTGCTGCTATCTTACAAATGATGTCTTAATGAGGAAATAGAGACCATCACATATTCAGGTAGATGCCAAATGGGCAGAAGTTCATCAAGTTGTATTGCCTGTGGGTTATAGAAATGTGGTGTTATGAGTGGCACATGAACTATGTCATTTAGAGGTGAGAAAAACTCAAGTTAAAATACAAAAACATTTTTACTGGCCTGGACAGCATAAGGATGTAGTTGAATTTTGTCAGACATGTCAGGTAATTGGAAAACCACAGGAAGTAATAAAACCTGAACCTTTAATACCTAGTCCTGCATTTGAGGAACCGTTTACAAGAGTCCTAATTGATTGTGTCAGACCCTACCTAAAACAAAAAGTGTGAATCAGTATTTATCAACAATAATGGATATGTTCACGAGATTTCGAGAGGCGATTCCATTACGTTATATAATAGCTAAAAGGGTTGTAGAGGAGTTACTCAAAATTTCACTAGATATGGACTACCCACAGAGATACAAACAGATCAAGATCAAACTTCACATCAAAATTATTCAAGTAAGTTATGGTCAGCTTAGGAATAAATCAATTCAAATCTAGTGCATACCATCCAGAATTTCAGGGAGCGCTGGAAAGGTGGCATCAGACATTAAAAACCATGTTGAGGGCTTATAGTCAAGACTCCCAGATGATTGGGATAAGGAGATTCTGTTTGTACTTTTTGTGATCAAAGATGCACCAAATGAATTGACCAAATTCAGTCCATTTGAATTAGTTTTTGGACATGAAGTGAGAGAAGCACTAAAATTGATTCAGGAGAAATTGGCAAGTCATGATTGACAGACCACATATTTGGACTGTGTGTCAAATTGTAGGGAATGGTCAAATAGAGTGGGGGAGTTGGCTACACAGTATTTAAAAGTATCACAGCATACAATGAAACAGGAAACAGACAAAAAATCAAACACAATTTTGGGTATTGAGGATACAGTGTTAGTGTTACTTCCAGTGATATGTGAATCTTTAAAAGCAAGGTTTAGTGGACCTTGTCAAGTCGAAAGGAAATTGAATGAGGTGAAATATTTGATAAGGACTTCAGACAGAAAGAAATCTCAGTGTGTCACATGAATATGCTCAAAAAGTATTTTGATGGGGAAGGAAAGTAAAAGGAGACTGTTATTGGTTACAACACTAAGCGAAGAACTAAGTTCAGAGGATTCTGAATTGGACATTCCTCAAATTAAACTGGACAATGAGGAAGTTGTCAAAAATTGGAATAAATTATTGAGTTACCTTTCAGAGGAAAATCAAAATGACCTGAAAGAGTTATTACTTTCGTATGGGAAGATATGTGGAAATCAGCTGGGAAGTAGGAACCTAATTATGCATGATGTAGATATAGGAGATGCTGTTCTGATTAAACAACATACTTCTAGGCATAACCCTTGAACATTGGCACAGGTTCAAAAGAAGATTGAATGCATGCTCCAAAACACCATAATTGAAGTGAGTTACAGTAAGTGGAGCTCGCCAATAGTAATGGAGCCAAAACCAGATGGTACCCAACAATTATGTGTGGACTATCGCAAAGTGAATGCAGTTACAAAGACTGATGCATATCCAATTCCACGTTTAGAAGACTCTGTTGAAAAGGTGAAACAAGCAACATATTTCTAAGTTGGACTTGCTCAGAGGATAGCGGCAGGTATCTTTGTCCGAAAGAGCAAAGTCAATTTCGGCTTTCGTAACGCCGAATGAACTGTATGAGTTTAAAGCCATGCCGTTTCATACAAAAAATGCCCCAGCCACATTTCAAAGACTAACAAATAAGGTCATTTCCGGATTACCCAATTGTATCATACGTATAGATGACCTGGTGATTGTTTAGTCACACATGGAAGAAAGATTTGCAACATTTATCGGAATTGTTCAAATGACTTCGGAAGGCAGGCTTGGTGATAAACTTGGCTAAAAGTAATTTGCCAAAGCCCAAGTCACCTTCCTAGGGCAAGTTATGGGACATGGACAAACGGCCCTATGGAATGCAAAAACAAAAGTAATTGGCAGGTTACCCATGCCATCGACAATAAGAGCAGTATTACGATTCCGGAGATTGAGTGGATTTTATCAAAAATTTGTACCCAATCTTAGCAATGTGGCTGCTCCACTTACTGAATTGCTAAAGGAAGGAAAGAGGTTTCAGTGGATAGCGGACTGTCAAAAGGCATTTGACAGCCTGAAAGCTGTGTTAACCACTCCCCCAGTGTTAGCCACACCTAATTACACAAAGCCATTCAAGGTGGCTATCGATATGAGTGATGTGGGTGTCGGTGCTGTGCTCTTACACCAAGTTGACAAGAAAACAGAAAGACTTATTGGGCATTTCTCCAGGAAACTGAACATCCATCAGCAGAAATATCCGACAGGGAGAAAGTGAGGACTGCAGATCAGCATAAGCTCTTCATCATATTCGATAGTTGAAGAGTAGACTTTGAGCTTGGAATTGGTGTTACAACATTTCAATGTTTGTGTTACCAGGAACGTACCTGAGACGATCATTTGCTCTGATCATAACCCAGTGAAGTCAGTGGAGAAATTGAAGGACAAAAATTCCAAATGGTTTAGGTGGAGCTTGTTATTTCCATCATTCAATTTGAAAACTGTGTATGTGGCAAGATGGGAAACGTGATTACTGACACATCGTCGCGACTTGGATGAGAAACTGAGGCGTTCAGTGGCAGAGAAAACGGACTGAAACAGAATGTAGTAGTGCATGCTTGCATTTTTACAATCTTTACTGTATATGGGTATTGGAGTGTACTAACAGTGTAATATTAAGGGGTTCTAAAATGAAGCCATCTTGGATATTGATAATCTTTTAAGTTGGGGGGGGAGGTGTGACAATGCTGCTCCTTTATTCAGGTTATGTTGTCCTTGGTTATTTTCAGAGCGGTAGTGAAGACACAGATTCTGGGGTGTTTAGTTTTGATGGGGTTTAGGACAATTTGATTATATACTACCTCAGGAAAAAGGCTTTGGGTTTGGGTTTTCAGCAATCTGGCTGTTCACAGTAAGCAGTCAGTTTTCAAGCTGCTGGTCAAAGAAACAGATTCATGGAAGAAGGTGTTCCATGCTAATCTCTCTGCTGTCTCGTGCTCTCTCTCTCTCATCTATCTTCTCTGAGACCCTGTGTTTGATTTTTCCTTTTTTGCCAAGTAGCGTTTGAGAGTTGTTGCAAGTATTTGAAACAGCACAATTAAGTTGGGGTAATCTGTTGGGTTTTCGGTTAGGTAAAGTTATTCTATATTCTGTTCTCTCTTGTTTGTGTTTCATTTGGTAATCTTGTAAATAAATTCTGTTTTGTTTAAAATTAAGTTTAAACTGGCCAGCTGCATCATTCCTGGAATATCCACTTTACACTTGCTTAAAACAACTAACAAAATTAGAGTCTAGGATACTTCCTTGAAATGTTTTGAGGGGGTCTGGCCTGGTCCATAACAATTGGATGTTTTCATATTTACAATTATCTTAAGTTATTTGAATGGTTGATTTGCATTCTCACTGACTGACTTATTCACAAACCCATAATGTTTTGGGAGACAGTACAGTTGGTCTGTTTCCATGCTGTACATTTCTATGATTCTATGACTCTTTCAATGTGCTCTGGGACAGCTGCTGAATGAATAATTCATCATTTCAATTTTCAGAGATTGTGTCTTGGCCAACACTAAGGTATTAAAATGCAAATGCCTACGGCAGTGCAGCATTTTATTTTTATGTTCTCAACTTGCTTTATTTCTTTATTCCAATATAGAATTTTACCTGTAAAGCCATAGCAATCTGGACAAACCACTCCACGATCTGGCTTTCTGGAAGCAATTTGCCCTTCTGTTCCTTCAGCTTGTGGTACAAATCTCCACCTTCACAGTAACCCATCACGATGTATAGAAGTCCATCATCTCCTTCCCATGACTCTCTGTAAGTAACAATGTTGGGATGTCGCAATTCGGATAAAAGCTGGGCTTCTTGTTCTGCTGCCTTGCGCTCACGACTGGAAACTTTTCTTAGATTCAACTTCTTTACAACATACTGAAAATTCAATAAAATTCAACTGTAAACATAGCTATTAATTAGAAATACAATATTAGTTTCCTAAAATGGATTACACATTTATTTGTAGCATTTTTTTATTTGAGGGACTTGTGAAGATTAAAGTTGCAATGATTTGGAAAGCGGAGGCGCCATCATAAACACAGCTACTTGTGGATCTCCTACAGAATTGATGGCAAGGTTTTGAGCTGGCCTTGGACTACTCAGTTCCCAGAGAGCCTGAAGGTTGGAACCTTCCCTAACAGGGAGAGAGGACTTCGTTCTTTATTTGTACTGGGATATCGATAGTAAATAGGAGGTCAAAGAAAAATGAAAAGCAAAGACAAATCAGCGTTCTGCCCTCTGAGCTGGATCTTCATGGATCTCAACAGGTTAACAGAAGTCGATGAGATGACATCAAAGCAATTATAGAGCAAGAAATAGCATGAAATAAATAAGTGCTACTATCAGAAGAAAATATACCAACAAATTCCTGCTCCTAAGATCCATTTTGATCACACAATGACCACTGTGGCAACAGTGTGGATCTTTATATCCTCAGAGCAATCAGGTGCTAATAAAGACCAATTGAATTTTTCAAGGTGGACAGACAGATCTGAGAACAAAAGTGAGGACTGCAGATACCAGAGATTAGAGTCGAGAGCGTGGTGCTGCAAAAGAACAGCAGGTCAGGCAGCATTAAAGGAGCAGGAAAATCGACATTTCGGGCAAAAGTCCTTTGTCAGGAAAGATCTGAGAATGTGTGTCGGGAAAGAGTTAAGTTTTGAGTTTTGTGAAACGAGGTTCAGCTGAGCATGACTTGCAGTTAACAATGAGGTGCTGGAGGCAAGGGTAATGGGTTAACAAGATGGAAAAGCATTCATTATGTAGAGCCATTTAAAATATAGGAAGCAGTCAGTATCTAAGGTCGGTTTAACAAGGTGAAAAGTATTCATTATGTAAAGCTAGTTAAGGTTAAGAACATGCATTGTGTAACAGCAGATGGATTAATCTTTACTGTTGATGTTCACTGATCATAACGGTCACCCAATCAATATGTACGTTGTCTTATCTGGATGCTCCTTCCTGTAAAATGACTGTATAGTTCATTAAGAAACTGTTGTTCCAGAGAAAACAGTGAACTCATGTCTCTGCGCACATGGGTGATTGTTCTCTCTCCTTCCAGGGCCTGGAATAAAGATGAAGGAGATAAAGTCATACTGATTCTCTGAGCGTTTTGCTTCGACTGAGGGAGGGATTGGGACGACAGATCAATATACGCATATAACGAAAGCTATCAAGTTAAATTCAAAATAATTTTAAAAACTTTTCTAAATATACACCATGAGATGCTTTCCAAATGTTTCAAATGCTGGTTCTTCATAGCACACTGCTGTGGAATTAAAGGGTTTGAAAAAAGAAGTCCTTTATATTCAAAGAGAACATATTGCAACCTGTGACCCAATCCAGCCCTTGAAGCCTAAAGTTACTTTGATTAGATTAGATTTCCTATAGTGTGGAAACAGGCCCTTCGGCCCAACAAGTCCACACCGACCTTCCGAAGAATAACCCACCCTGCTCTGACGAATGCACCTAACAACTATGGACAATTTAGCATGGCCAATTCACCACACCTTTAGAATATGGGAGGAAACTGGAGTACCCGGAGAAAACCCACGCAGACACAGGGAGAATGTGCAAACTCCACACAGACAATCATCCAAGGCTGGAATCGAACCTGGGACCCTGGTGCCGTGAGGCAGCAGTGCTAACCACTGAGCCACCTTGCCACCCTGTACTTCATATTTACCTGTCCTGAATTGTTCAGCTTGATCTGTCCTTGGCACCTAATCTACTAAATTGAAACATTAAGACTGATTTGAATTAAAAACATGAGAAACAGAATTTTATTCTGTACTTCATTTGCAGTACCTGATAATCCATGATATGGACCTATGTAATTTAGAAAGACAAGGGCCTTCCACATCTCTCTGCTGTGTCCTTTGAATTACTGTACAATACAAACAGTTTATATAAGACATTGTGTACGTGCAATCAAAATATACTATCAAATAATCTACAGCACAATTCTTCACTTTCTAACCATATGACAGGCGACTGAAGAAGTGTGAACAGACTTCTTTCAACAGTGCTGATAAACATGCTCCTAGTAAAGAGGCTTTTGTTTGTTTTAGTCTCCATGGTGAAAATTAGATGAAAAAATAAAATGAAAATAGGCTAAACAGATTTAAAATGCTGCTAATGTTACCAATATTGTCCATCAATTCAAGTTATTCATAACAACGAGACACTCTAGTAGTTAGTGTTAGCTTTCTATGAAATTGAAATATGATAGCAACATGATGAAATAAGCATGAGGCTATTCATTCTGGACTGGGAAAGGTTAAATCAGATAATTTCTAGACGGTATGAAGTTAAATATAGTGGATATCCTAAGAGACTTAGGGAGTTCAGGTGTATAGATCTTTAGAATATCACAAACAGGTGCAGAAAATGACAAAGAAAGCTAATGGAATGCTGGTCTTCGTAACTAGAGGACTGGAGTACAAGAATACAGGAGCTATGCTGCAGTTGGTATAAAACCCTGGTGAGATCTCTCTTGTAACACTGAAAGCATATCAGTCACCATACCTTGAGGAGGATATATTGGCTTTGGAGACAGTACACATAGGTTTACAAGAATGATACCTGGATTTCACTGGATAAGTTATGAGGAGCTTATACAAATTAGATCTTGTTTTCTCTACAATTTAGAAGTTGAAAGTGTGACCTGATCGAAGTCTTCAAGACATTAACAAGAAAAGATGGGGTTGATAAACTATATCGACAAGTTGGGAGTTCTAGAATTAAGGGGCACAGTCTGAGAATTAGGGCCAGACCATACAGGAAAGATGTTAAGAAGTTCTTCTACACACAAAGGATACTAGATGCTAGGACTGCTAAACAGCAGTGAATATTAAATTGCTAATTTAAGTCTGAGACAGATACCCATAAACTCTTTAAATGGTGGTACAGACTTCAGGGGCTAAATGGCCTATTCTTGTTCTATGTTCCTATCCCAAATGTACCAAGATATTGTCATTATTTTGTTAGAAACTTTTAAAAATCTTTACAGAACATCTATACACAAACAAGAGTAATACCAAAATACAGAAAGATAGAGGCAGTACAATGTCATATCACGATACTATTAATAATGAACTACCTACTATTTTACCAGAACAAATATATCCACTTAACTTAAACTAAACTACAAACAAATTAAATAAAAACTAAATTAAAATGAATTCAAATGAACTTAAATTAAATTGAATCACACTGCTTTATTGTACTGCACTCACCACACCTCCACTGAGGCTCCCATTCCTGGGAGCACCAGTCATTGTACCTGTATTATTTTCTCCCAGGGCCCTACGGGCACCCAGATTCCTACAGCTACACTATGGCCTTAATTAATATTGCTGATAAGTCTGCATCAATATAATTTAGAAAGGGCTGTCATGTCTTGTAAAACTGCTCCATTTTGTGGTGCACCATATTTATGAGATAGTCTTGGGGGAAGATGATCCATCACCAACCTGCGCCACCCCATAAGAACTGCTGGTTTTTCCAACATCAATTCATTAAAATGCTCTTCCTCTTACCCGCATAATGGGTAAGAATGTTACACAATCTCTTCCCATGTTCCCTCAGAGGGGGCAAATTTGGCAACCCCAGAAGAAGAAATACCGAATCCACTTTAAGTTCAATCCCCAGGATGTCCTTCATCTCCCTTACTCTCGCAATCCAGTATTTCTGGATCTTACAACGTGACCAGTAGCAGTGTGTGAGAGCGCCTTTACTAATTTTACACTTGGGACACCATGGAGACCCTCTTTTGAACTTAGCCCCTTAAGAGAGGCCAGAAGACAATCCTGTGTATATGAATACCTATACATCCCCAGAGTGGGTCCACCAACACATCTATGAATTCCTTATAGAATTCACTTGGGAATCCATCTGGCCCAGGTGCTTTGCCACCCTGGAGATGCTTTATTGCTTCCTGCACCTCTTGTATCATCATAGGTACGTTTAACAGGGAGACTTGTTCCATGTTTATACTCAGAGATCCAGTTTCTCAAAAAAGGACTGCATTCTCGCTGCACCATCTTTGATGCCCTCCGACCAGCATAAATCTGCAAAGTATTCCCTAAATCTAAAATTGATCTTCTTCAACTCATGGGTAACTGCGCCAGCCTTCTCGCCAACAGACACAATGGATTAGGAAGCATTTTTCTTTCTAGCAAGATATGCCTGATATCTATCTGGCTTATCTCCAAATTCAAACAGTCTTTGTTTAGCAAAGGAGACCTCTTTTTTGCCACCTGTGTGTACAATGAGTCAAGAGCAGCCCGGAGGGCCGTGACCCGCTGCAGCTTGACCAAAGAGATCCTATTATAATATACTTCCTCAGCCATCTGCAGCCGGGTCTTCAGTATCCATTGTTGCACCTACCTCTGTCTTCTTCTGGTCGTTGAAAACAAAATCACCAGGCCTCGTAAATATGCCTGGGGCCTCCCAAAGTATTTCCGGATTATTGTACCAAAGTTGATATCCCAGATGTGCTCAATGAATTTGCTATCTCTTAAAAGGAATGTGTCCAAGCGCCAGTGCCGTGCATCCATTCCACAACCCTTGATTTTAACATCTAAATAGACTGGCGCAAGGACCGAGAGCTATATTCCCAACTTTGCGTTCCAATGTCCTGTCCAAACAATCCAATGGCATAAAAATCATGTCAACTCATGTATGGCACTTATGAGAGTTGAAATAGAACGTAAAGTCTCTTCCATGGGTGGAAATGCCTCCACACATTTGTTAATCCCAACTCCTCACACATGTCCACCAACTGCTCAGATTGCGCAGTCGTACCTGCCGGGCCCCTTGGCACCCTGTCAACCTTGGGATCTATAAGCCGATTAATAGTGTGGGCCCGCTCCACACTCAACAGGCCCAACTCCAACTCCAGCCTCAGGAACTTCAGGAACCACTTCTCCAGGGAAACCAACGAGGTCTTCACCTTCCTCGCTTTCCAGAAGACCCACGACCATAAGTTTTTTCTTCTATTTTTATTTTCCAGGTCTTGCTCCCAAAGGACTCAAACCTGGTCTTCCAGCGTTTGGATCTTTCCTCCCAAAACCTTCTGTCGCGGTCCTCTCCTCCACTGCCTCTAATCTGCGGTCCAACAGTTGAATTTCCTGCTCATGCTTTTTCAGCGTGGCAGATCGAGGTTCCACTGCTGCTTCAATCATCTCTCGGAGTTTGGCAAACTCGGAGAGTAACTGCTGCTGCCCCAGGGGTTTGAGCACTGGCTGCAGGCACCCCTGATGCAGTAGGGGAGTGCCCTGCCTGCTGCACTCCTTTCGACCCCTTTCCTTTATTTGTTTTCTTTCTAGTCTTAAAGCTGTCACACCACAATTTTAGCAGCTCCAGATGTTCAGTAAGTGTATATTAGAAATTCTTTCTCCTGGGGTGGTCAACGAGGCGGGGTAAAGGTCCACCTTGCCAGAGGATATGACTCAGACCGCTGCCATCTTTTTAGATGGTTGAAGATCTAATATGGAAGCCATATAAAATTGCAAAGAAGCCTCCAGTTTACTAATCAGTTAGTCAGCAAAAATACACAAGCTCAATCTCCACTTACCAGCATAGTCCCAGAGTCAGAGTCGTACAGCATAGACCAGACCCTTCGGTTCAACTTGACCATGCTGATCAGAAAGTAATCGCGTTCCATTTGCCAGCATTTGGTCCATATCCCTCTAAACTCTTCCTATTCTCCCTGATGCCTTTTAAATGTTGTAATTGTACTAGCCTCCACCACTTTCTCTGACAGTTCATTCCATACACACACCACGCTCTGTATGAAAAAGTTACCCCTCAGATCCCTTTCACATCTTTCCCCTTTCATCTTAAGCTATGCCCTCTAGCTTTGGACTCCCCTACCCTGGAGAAAAAACCTTGGTGATTCACACTAACCATGCCCCTCATGATTACATAAACTTCTATAAGGTCACCCCTTAGCCTCCGATGCTCTCGGGAAAATAGCTCAAGCCCATCAGCCTCTCTCTAATAGCTCAAACTTTCCAACCCTGGAAACATCCTTGTAAATCTTTTCTGAACCCTTTCATGTTTCACAACATGTTTCCTGTAGCAGAGAGACCAGAATTCAATGCAGTATTCCAAAAGTGGCCTAATCTGTACAATGTCCTGTACAACCACAACATGACCTCCCAACCCCAAACTCCACGCACTGACCAATAAAGGCCACCTTCATTATCCTGTCTATATTCGACTCCAGTCTCAAGGAAGTATGAACTTGCACTCCAAGGTCTCTTTGTTCAGGAACACCCCTCAGGACCTTATCATTAAGTGCATTAGTCCTGCCCTGATTTGCCTTTTCAAAGTGAAGCATCTCAGATTTATCTAAATTAAACTTCATCTGCCATTCCACAGCCCACCTGCCCATCTGATCAAAGTCCCGCTGTACTCTGAGATAAGCTTCTTGGCTGTTCACTACACCACCAATTTTGATGACATCTAAAAACTTACTACACACCTCCTATGTTCAGCTAAATCATTTACGTAAACGACAATAAACAGTGGACCCAGTGCCGATCTTTGTGACACGCCGCTGGTCATAGGCCTCCAGTTTGAAATGCAACCCTCCATCACCACGTTGTCTCCTATCTTCAAAGTAGCTCTATATCCAAATGGCTAGTTCACCAGTATTCCATGTGATCTAACCCTGCTAACTAGTCTACTATGCAGAACCTTATTGAACGCCTTACTGAAGTCCATATAGATCACGTCTAATGCTCTGCCTTCATCAATTGTCTTCATTACTTCTTCAAAAAGCTCAATCATTAGTGAGACACAATTTTCCACACACAAAGCCATGTTGACTATCACTGATCAGTCTTCCAAATGCACTTAAATCCTTTACCTCAGGATCCCCTCTAACAACTTGCCCACCACTGATGTCAGGTTCACAGGTCTATAGTGCCCTGGCTTTTCCTTCACACCTTTCTTAAATAGTGATACCACATTAGCTGACCTGGAGTCTTCTGGCACCTTACCTGTGGCTATCGAATTACAAATATCTCAACAAGGGGCCTAACAATTGTTTCCCTAGCTTCCCACAAAGTTCTAGGTTACACCTGATCAGGTCCCAGGGATTTATTTACCATTATGCATTTTGAGACCCCTAGCACCTCCTCCTCAACATGTCACCATCTATTTCCCCAAGTTTTCTAGCTTCCACACCCTTCTCCACACTAAACACTCTTGCAAAATACTCATTTATTATCTCCCCAACTTCCTGCAGTTCCAAATAGAGGCAGCCTTGCTGATCGTTAAGTGGTCCTATTCTCTCCCTAGTTGGCCTTTTGTCCTTAATGTATTTGTAGAATCTTCTTAACCCTATTTACAAAAGCTCTCTCATATCCCCTTTTTGCCCTCGTGATTTCCCTCTTGAGTGTACTTCTACTGCCTTTGTACTCTTGTAGGGATTCACTCGATCCCTGCTGTCTATACCTGGCATACACTTCCTTCTTTTTCTTGACCGAAACCTCAATTTCTCTGGTCATCTAGCATTCCTTACACCTACCAGCCTTGCCTTTTATCCTAACAGTAATATACTGTCCCTAGATTCTTGTTATCTCATTTTTGAAGACTTCCCACTTCCTAGCCATCCTTTTAGCTGGTAACATCTGCCCCTAATTAACTTTTCAAAGTTCTTGCCTAATACCATCAAAATTGGGCTTCCTTCAATTTAGAACTTTAACTGTTAGATCCAGTCTATCCTTTTCCATCATTTTGAAACTAATTGAAATATGGTCACTGACCCCAAATTGGTCCCCCCACTGACACTCAGTCACCTGCCCTACTTTATTTCCCAAGTGTAGGTCAAGTTTTGGTCCTCTTCTATAGGTACACCCACATACTGAATCAGAAAAGTTTCTTGTACACCCTTAAATTCCTCTCCATCCAAGCCCTTAATACTATGGCAGTCCCAGTCTATGGTTAGAAAGTTAAAATTCCCTACCATAACCACCCTGTTATTCTTACAAACAATTGAGATCTCTTTACAAACTTGCTTTTCAATTTCCTGCTGACGATTGGAGGGTCTGTAGTACAATCCCAATAAGGTGATCAGCTCTTTCTTATTTCTCAGTTCCACCCAAATAACTTTCCTGGACATACTCCCAGGAATATCCTCCCTAAGTACAGCCATAATGTTATCCCTAATCAAAAGCACCACTCCCCCTCTTCCCTTCTCCCCTTTCTATCCTTCTTGTAGTATCAGTACCCTGGAACATTAAGCTGTGGTATTCTGAGGTATGAATGAATTATTTTCACCTGCTGCTGTAGACCTGTCTCCTGTAGGCCACTGCTCTCTTTGCTATGAGAAAATAAAATCCAAAGCGTATATCTGGTTGCAAGATCAATTAAAAGAATAAGATTGACTTAGTGGTAGGACACACAGGGTAGTGTTGGAAGGCTGTTTGTGTGACTGGAGTCCAGTGTCTAGTGGCAGATCACAAGGATTAGTGCTCGGTCCCTTGTTGTCAGAACTAAGGAAGGAGCACCAGACTTGAGACATTAACTCTAATTTCTCTTCACAGATGCTGCCAGACCTGCTGAGCTTTTCCACCAACTTCTGTTTTTGTTTCCGATTTACAGCAGCCCCAGTTCTTTCCATCCCCTTGTTGTTTGTTTTCTATATGATATGATTAATTTTTTTTTAAGAAATGGGGGAGGGGAGCAATGAATAAGTTTGCAGATGACAAAGTTGAGCCAGATAGCTGATAAAGAGGAAAAAGGTTAGAGGAGGATTTAAATGGATTGGTCAGATGGGGAGATTAGTGTCAGATGGAATTTAACTGTGATAAATGCGAGGCGATGGATTTTGGAAGATGCAACAAGCTAAGGGAGTACTCAATGCCTTCAGCGGAATAGAGGGATTTTGAGGTGCTCAAAGGCTGCAGGGCAGGTTAATAAGGTAAGTTAAAAAGGCACAATTAATTATCAGTCATGAAAGAGATTATAAGAGCAGGAAGGTTATATTGGAGTTCTACAAAACTTTGGTTAGGCCACATCTGGACTATTGTGTGCAGTTCTAGTCACTGCACTATAGGAAGGATGCGATTTTACTGGAAGGGGTCAGAGGAGATTCAGCGGAATGTTGCCAAGCAGTTTAGCTACAAACAGAGGCTGGAAAAGCTTGGGTTGTTTTCTTGAGAGTAGATAAGACTGAGTGGATCTGATTCAGGAATGAAAGGTTATAAACAGCATGGACAAAGAGGATAGAAAGCAGCTCTTAGTTTGAATGGTCAATAACAAAAGAGCATCATTTTAAGTTGAAAGGCAGAAGGTTTAGAGGGGATTTGAGAGGGAAAAAAATCACCCAGGAGTTGTTAGGAATCAAGAATATATTGCTTGGGAGGGTAGTTAGGCCGAAAAACTCTCAACCTTGGAAAAAGTACAGGAATGAGTGCTTCAAATGTCAGAATATTCAAAGCCAAGTGCTAGAAAGCAGAACAAGTTGTTGTTTAAATTTATGCAGACTTGCTCAGCCAAGGCCTTCTACTGTACACTCTGTACTGTACACTTCTGCGATTTGAACAAACCAACGTCCACGAACAGCTTTAAGCATCAGAATCCTTTGCAAACCCACTGGCCTATCAATCAGCACTTTTGGACACCCATCACCGAGTCAGGAGTATTTGAAAATTAGGCCAACCCAGCAGCTTTTCAATAGCTGATAGAAATAAAGAAAACAGGAGAAGGATAGGCCATTGAGTTCTATGAACCAGCTCCACTGTTCAATATGATCACAGCTGATCATCCAACTCAGTACTCCTGCACTGCCTTCTCCCCATACTCTGTGATCCGTTTAGACTTTAAAGTTACTATCTAATTCCTTGAAAGCACTCATTATTGTAGCTTCAACCACTTTCTGTGGCAGAGAACTCCACAGGTTTCACCACTCTCTGGATAAAGAAATTTCTCCTCAATTCAGTCCTAAATGGCCTATCCAGATACCATGACTGCAGGTTCTTGACTCCCCGGTCACTGGAAACATCATTCTTGTGTTCATCCTGTCTAGTTGTGTTGCAACTTTAGTTTCTATGAGATCCCCCTCATTCTGCAAAACTCCAATGAATACAGTCCTAACTCCCCCTTTACATGTCAGTGTTGGCATTTCAGGAATTAGCCTGGTAAATCATCATTGCTCCCCCTTGATAACCTAAACATCGTTCCTCAGATAAGGCGACCAAATCAGCACACAATACTCCAGGTGAGATCTCTAGAGAAAGTAAGGACTGCAGATGTTGGAGACCAGAATCGAGAATGTGGTGCTGGAAAAGTACAGCAGGTCAGGCAGCATCCGAGGAGCAGGAGAATAGATGTTTCATTCCTGAAGGGGTTATGTCCGAAACATCGATTCTCCTGCTCCTCAGATGCTGTCTGACTTGCTGTGCTTTTCCAGCAGCACACCCTTGACTCCAGGTGAGATCTCATCAAGTCCCTGTACAATTGGGAGCAAGATTAGAATAGTTAGGTGGTTGTTTTTGACTGGCACAGATGTAATGCACTGAACGGGTCTTTTTCTGTGATACAGATCTCTATGACTCTACCTTTGCTCCTGCACTAGAATCCTCTCATTTTGAAGGCCAACATACCATGTATCGTCTTCATCATTTGCTGTGCCTGCATGCTTACTTTCAGCAACTGCTTACCCAGGTCATGGTGCAGTTACAGCAGGTTATAATTTAACTAACTTGAGGACAGCTATTAAATTGGCCCCTGAAGCCACCATTGATACCACCCACTTTGATACCCGGCCATGCCTTACCCCTGCCCTCACTGGATCTGACTTTATCTGACTCTCAACTATCCCATTTCGACTTGACACGATTCAAGACCTTTAAATCCTGGAACACAATACACTAAACTGCTTCAGCTGGGAAGATTTCTGATCCAGATGCTCACATGATAACTCCTATGAAGGAAAATGTGTATTTTTCTTTGCACTCATGATTGGAAATATGTTATCTATCTGGATTGGAAAACCTGGTTCACTATCTCATTATAAAAGGAGTAGGACACTAGGAAGCTCAGAGGAACAGAGGGATCTTGGGCTACTGGTCCACAAACCCCAGGAAGTGGCAGGGCAGTATAATAAAAGTACTTAAGGCAGCATATGGGACACTTGCCTTTTTCAGTCAAGGCACAGATTATAACAGGAAGGAAGGTATGTTAGAGCAGTATACAACTTTGTTTAGGCAACTAATGGAGTGCGGCATGTAGTTCTGGTCATTACATGATAGGAAGGATGTGCACTGGGCGGGGTGCAAAGGAGATTCACCAGGATGTTGCCTGGGATGGCATACTTCAGCTATGAAGAGGAGCTGGATAAGCTCAATTTGGTTTCTTTAGAGCACAGAAGGTTGAGTGGGGACCTGATTGTGTTGTATAAGATTATGAGGGACATCAACAGGGTGGATAAAGAGCAGCTGCCCCCCCTTACCTGAAAAGGTCAATAACCGGAAGCCACACTTTTAAGGTGAAAGGCAACATGTTTAGAGGAGAGTTGAGGAAAAATGTTTTCACCCAGAGTGTGGTTGGAGTCTGGAATGTGCTACTTGGGAGAGTAGCAAAGGTAGATAACCTCACAACTTTTAAAAAGTACTTGCATGAACACTTGAAATGTCATAATATTTAAGACTTTGGGCCAAGTGCTTGAAAATGTAGATTTTGTATAGTTTTGCTGGTATAGACTCAATGGGCATAAGGGCCTCTTCTGCATGGTATGATCTATCATTCTATGAATTATTCCATTGTTTCTCATCACATGACTAATAATATAGAGAACTCACATTAATCTGAATAAAGGTGTGGATGGACAATTACGGAACAAAAAGTAAGATAAATTTCCTGATTCAACTTGCTTTGAAATCAACTCCATAAATCATTGAACATGCTGCACTTAATGAAATTGTTTTTGTGCTATTTATTAAGTTCTAATGAAAGGTCTTCAGCTAATCTCATACTCAGTATGTACACAATGCTTTCAGTTGTATAAAATCAAATTTTTCTCAAAACTACATTTAGTAATAAATACCACAAGGAATAAATAAAATATCAATGTAGATATTTACCAGTCCAATGCTCTGAATACAAATGAACAGTTATCATATTTCTTTGCTACCGTCAGACAGCAGGAGGTTCAAGTGGAGTCTGAATACCTGCACCAACCTGTTAGGCCTGCTTTGGTCTGTGTGTTCTATGTTATACTCTATAATTGTGTCTCTGTTACTCCTCTAAAAGCTTTCTATCATACGAAGTAGCCACAGAAATGAAAAGTTAAAAGTGCAGCAAATCAGAAGATGTACGATGTTTTATAAGTGTAAATTATACAATACTGTAACCGGTTTAGGAGCATATTTCAATAGCCCATTCTTAATTGTTGCAAATGAACGATCTTGAACGAACCTGTGATGAATGTGGTCTGTTGTCTTGGGTCGTGGTAGAAATCTGACATTTGAGGTTTGCTGTTACTTTCAACATTGTTCTAAAACACTGAACATTAAGGTAAGCTGCAACTTCTTAAAACATTACTTGAGCATTGATAGTTTCATACCAGTTGTGTAATTCTACAAGTATGACATTCTAATTGGATGCAAGTGTACTGCATACCTTTGTATGATAGAGGGAAGACATTTACCACACAGAGACTGACAATTACATCCCACTAAAACTAACTTATCCACTTTGTTCAATGGAACTGGACCAACAATAGTGGGACACAAAGGCATATCAGCACTTCATGCACTTGGAATACACTATGATTTGCTAACTCAATTCCTGGCAGTGCACAGGAATTTCTAATTCTGTTATTTTCCCTTCTCCCTTAAAACAGTTTACTTAATAGTGTTTTAAGTAATTCCATTCAACGATTCTCAATCGTGTTGCACTGTAGTTGAATCATGTAGGAGCATGCAAGTTAAAGTGCTGGAATTTGATTTGATTCATTGATACCAGTCTTCAAGACTGTGGCGATCTTTCTTTTAATACTTGGCTGTTTCATTGCAAACACTTCTGCTAGTTTTATAAATAAACAATCTGCATAAATGTTCCCCTTCATCATGCAATGACCCAGCTTTGATTTATTTATCCATGCTTTTGGTCAATTACGCCTAAAGCAGATAAAAAAAAACACTTAACAATTGAGCACTGTTCTCTCACATAACGGATGAACAAATGGCATTTACTGTATTTAAGGCAGCAGCAAAATCTGCTCCAGTTTAGAGCAAATATTGTTATTGTATTAAAGTACGATTGTTCAAAGCTATCATAAAGCTACTCTATTGGCTATGAAAAGAACAATGGTCAATTTACACAAAAGATAAGCATCAAAACAAACAATTAAAATGAATTATTCCCACAAGTTTGAATACAAACTGATGTTCAATGCATGTGTACATTCCCTAGAATGTTACTCTCTTTAATGACTAATCCTAAATTGGTACTACCCTAGAGGTATGGAGTAATTTTCAATATATGTCAAACAA
>NC_057727.1:18815741-18884068 GCF_004010195.1 Chiloscyllium plagiosum | reverse complement strand
TGGGTCCTCACCCTACACTTTTCTGGCTGATCTAACAGCTCTCCCTTATCATGGAACTCAATTCCAGATAGATGGGCATTAAACTCCATCCTGTGTATACAATTTTATCAATAAGCTTTATCCTTGAATATTCAGTTCTTTTTCTTTTGTTTCTACAAATCGTTGGGTTAACACATATGCTTAAGCAAAATCATAGATAAAGCAGCAAAGATTTACCAATAATTGTGGATCTGAAAGGTGTTGCAAGTAAAAGATCTTGCAAAATATTTGCTGCAAATAGTTTGCTAGACATGATTCATAGTCTATTGACTTTTGAGTTTAAAGAGAATTAATAAATTGAATGCACTACTATTCTTAAGAAGAGCCAAAATCCTAATGTTGGTGCTACTGCTTAGTTTAGACACATTTTGAAGTTATCGCTGATAAATGCAACAGTCTCCATCAAAGATTCAGATGGCATCTCAGTATGATTTCAGATAGATCTGATGGGACTGTCTGCATACTAAGAGATCAGTGATTGTGATAAACAGCAGTATCTGGACATATAAGGTGCAACGACTATAATGGGCTTTAATGTAACGTCGGAAAGATTTAACAGGTATTTTTGTTGTGACAGGAGATTTTTGACTCCACAGAAAAATTGCTGCAACCATTTGTGCCAGTTAGAGTAACAGTAAGTATAATGTATTTGTTTCTGATTAAAATATAATTTCAAACAAACATTTCATCCAATCGTATCAGCATTGTAATTGTAAGACCTTAATTTTTTTTGTTAATTACTTGCTGTCACGTAATTACTGAGCAGAGCATATTTCATCAATGGACAAGTCACAGCTATCTTGATCTATTTAAATGAAAGGTTGTGAATTGAAAAGACTTCGAAGCCACATTATGAAAAAGACGACTAAGGTGTTGAAAATCCATTGCTATGTGTTTTTAATAAGGTATAACAAATGAAAATCACTGTGGTGTTGGATTATTTGCAACATTGGATTTAGAGAAACACAAAATTTCACCCATGAAAATTTCCCAAGGTGGTTAGCATCTATTGATTAGTGGAAGAGCAGTAGGGAAAGTTATTTGTGTATACTTAACAAACTGTAAGGATTTTCTTCAGAAATTCTAAAATGAGTATTATGTAGTTTTTAAAAATCATTTAATTGGGTTTACAGCTTTGATATATGGCTTTTTCATATCTAGATTGAAACAGTTTTGTATTCTCCAGAATATTTTGTATTCTCCAGAACCTTGCTAAATATGCAGTTCCTGAAGCTTTATTGGTAACTAAACATCTGAGGATAATATTTCTCAGTGTTTTTAATGCTCAAAGTAGAACCTGGGGAATGTACAGATTTATGAATATATAATAATTGCATACTAATGTGCATGGACATTGAATTGTTGAATATGGCATTCCAATCAAATAATGTCATCCACTGGTTTACTATACCATCCTATACGAACTGCATGTTGTTTTTTATGCTGATCCCTGAAAGAAATATTCTATTCTTCCTTTGGAGTTGTAAATGTATTAAGCTGCAGCAAACAAATTACCTAAACGAAAAAGACCCTTAGCATTTGTAAAAGTAGGTTAATATTTGAAGCGGAAATGCTCCTTCAGAAACTATCGGGAGAATTTAATGGTTTTTCCAATGAGCCTGGCCACTGCAGGAGAGCTGAGGGCAGTGCTGCCAGTGCTATTTCTAGAAGCAGCTTTGAATTGACACCCCAATTAGGAAGTGCTCTGCTTGCCATCAAATTTCCTGGCTTCATTGGTGGTAATTTTCTACCACACATTCCGCTGTTGAGCAGATGTCCCATCTATGAGAACAAATGTCCAAATGGAGGCTTGCAACTCTCCTGTAGCAGGTCACTGCTGGTATGGCAGGATAAAGATCACTGCTCTCATCCCCAATTGGACATGAGTAGGGTGATATAACTGGGAACAGTCAAAGTAGTCTTGAAGAAAACGAGGCGGAAGTGAGGACTGCAGAGTCGAGAGTGTGGTGCTGGAAAAGCACAGCAGGTCAGGCAGCATCCGAGGAGCAGGAGAATCGATGTTTCAGGCATAAGCCCTTCACCAGGAATGAAGAAGACAAGGCTGAATGCTATTATCAAGGGCAAGGAGGTGTCTTTCTGCTGGGGTAATTTTTGCCACTGGTAGGAGTTTCCATTGGGCACAGATTCCATGAGTTTATAAGCATACATACATGGCATGCCCCATCCATTGCTGTTGCAATGCGTGATGGTGAAGTGAGTTCCTTAAGTCATGCCCTCAGGGCTTTAATTAGCCTTGGAGTAGAAAGGCTGCCCACTCCATATTTAATGCAGGAGAGTTGGGAAAGTGATGGGGTCTCCACTGGATGCCTTCCTGCTTTCTTAAACAAACCTTCCACCTCCAGGCTCACTTGCCATAGAGAGCCATAAAGATGTACAGCATGGAAACAGACCCTTCGGTCCAACCCCTCCATGCCAACCAGATATCCCAACCCAGTCTAGTCCCATCTGCCAGCATCTGGCCCATATCCCTCCAAACCCTTCCTATTCATATACCCACCCAAATGCCTTTGAAATGTTGCAATCGTACCAGCCTCCACCACTTCCTCTGGCAGCTCAATCCATACACATACCACCCCCTGTGTGAAAAGGTTGCCCCGTAGGTCTCTTTTATATCTTTCCCCTCTCACCCTAAACCTATGTCCTCTAGTTCTGGACTCCCCGACCCCAGGGAAAAGACTTTGTCTATTTACCCTATCCATGCCCCTCATAATTTTGTAAACCTCTATAATATCACCCCTCAGCCTCCGACGCTCCAGGGAAAACAGCCCCAGCCTGTTCAGCCTCTCCCTATAGCTCAAATCCTCCTACCCTGGCAACATACTTGTAAATCTTTTCTCAACCCTTTCAAGTTTCACAACATCTTTCCGATAGGAAGGAGACCAGAATTGCATGCAATATTCCAACAGTGGCCTAACCAATGTCCTGTACAGCCGCAACGTGACCTCCCAACTCCTGTACTCAATACTCTGACCAATAAAGGAAAGCATACCAAACGCCGCCTTCACTATCCTATCTACCTGTGACTCCACTTTCAAGGAGCTCTGAACCTACACTCCAATGTCTCTTTGTTCAGCAACACTCCCTAGGACTTTACCATTAAGTGTATAAGTCCTGCTAAGATTTGCTTTCCCAAAATACACCACCTCGCATTTATCTGAATTAAACTTCATCTGCCACTACTTGTGATAACAGCATTAAATTCTACCCTACGTTTGTAGATGTGGGCATCAGTCAACACAGATTTAGATTAAATTAGATTAGATTACTTACAGTGTGGAAACAGGCCCTTCGGCCCAACAAGTCCACACCGACCCGCCGAAGCGCAACCCACCCATACCCCTACATTTACCCCTTACCTAACACTACGGGCAATTTAGCATGGCCAATTCACCTGACCTGCACATCTTTGGACTGTGGGAGGAAACCGGAGCACCGGGAGGAAACCCACGCAGACGCGGGGAGAACGTGCAAACTCCACACAGTCAGTCGCCTAAGGCGGGAATTGAACCCGGGTCTCTGGCGCTGTGAGGCAGCAGTGCTAACCACTGTGCCACCGTGCCACCGATTTATTGTGAAGTTCTGTATACTGAGCACAAAAGCATGAACATTTGATTTTAAGAGTGTTACCAGTCTATTTTAACAGACATATTTTGTATTAGAGCTACTTGGTGTTAGATATAATGAACTAACGTATAATTTTGTACTCACTTTAGGATGACCCTTCAGAGAAGGTCACAAAACAGCCTCTAAGGGATCCAGTGCCTTACCTGCCACATTGTTCTTCGTCTGAGCCCTCAATCTCACGACAGTGTAGACAGAAGAACAATGAACTAGCAAAGAAGACTGAAAAGGTAAATAGCTGAATATACGTACTGTTATGATTCTAGCTAATGGTAATATTGGACACGTCAAACTCCAGAGTGAAACTTATCTTGACAGATAATTTATTTGATTTTTGCAGGTGGTCACTATAGTGTTAGTCATTGAAACATATGCACAAGAGGCACTGATGTTCTTTAATGCCAGAAAATTTGTTTATTTCACAAAAGATATAAAAGACAGTTAGAAAAATCTTAACCACAAACAGCAAAAAACAAAATTCCATTCTGTTTCCCAATACTATCCTTTTACAGCTACTCAATTCAAGAGGAATTTTACTCTTATCTAAACTGTTCAAGTTTTTTCTTAGCTTACTCTTTCCAATTTATTTTCCTTGGATAATTGACATAGTTTTTGGTCTCGTTCATAGTATGCTGGCATGAATCTTTCACAGTTCTGATAGCCCAAACTATTGAACGATTTGAAGATTTCCATACAAGGTCTCCTGGATTAGACAAACTAAAACACTTTAGCTAGAATGACTGATTTCTGTGAACTAAAAGTTTGATTCTTCTAGTAAGCGAGACTGTTCCCCATCTGTACTGAACTCCTGATTCTTCTGAACTGAACTCAAAAGCTAAAACTAATAGCTTTCAGATCTGTTGTAAATTCAGCAGGATAAATGTTCCATCGATTTAACATCACTAGGGCTTACTTTCATTTAACCTGTTTTCCTAAAGCTATTCTGACGTCTGGAGCAGGTAGGACCTGAATCTGAGCCTCCTGGTTCAGGGGTAGGGCCACTACTGCTGCACCACAAACACTACTAGGATTCTGCTAGGCACTTGACTGCAGTCAGCTGCTTACTTGGAATTGATGCACTTAAATCATTGCTCCAATAATATTTCTGATCCATTTGAAGGCAGAACTTATATAGAACTGACCCAGATTCATCTGCCTCTTTATTGAAGTTTTAAATCCCAAAATACAGTATGTAGACGTATCATTATGATATATTTAACAAAAAAGCTAATATGCTTTCTTCGAACCTAGGATAAATAATGTTACGTTCCAATTTTCTTTGGAGCACAAGTGAATTAGTGTTCCCTGTTGTTTGTGAAGCTCATTATTCTCCAACTGCTTATATGCCAGACTTGGTTCCTACATTTCAGGGTTGTCCAACCTTTTTTGTTTGACAGGGTGAGCAACATTTCATCTTTTCTCTCACTCTGGGGACCAGTGAGCAAATTTCGAAGAGATGAGGTTTACTAGCCCAGTAAAATAAATTTTAAAATATCCAAAGCATTAAGTTGTCCATATAATAAAAATGGAGAAAGTGAGGACTGCAGATGCTGGAGATCAGAGCTGAAAAATGTGTTGCTGGAAAAATGCAGCAGGTCAGGCAGCATCCAAGGAGCAGGAGAATCGACGTTTCGGGCATAAGCCCTTCTTCAGGAATACTAAAATAAATCCTATAATAAAAATAACCATTAAAAAGTGCAAAACAGCAGAGCTAACTAATAAAACCCTTTTTTACCTCTTTGGCTAAAAGCAGAGCTAGACAGAGAAAAAAATCTAGACCATAAGCCATGTTGACTATCCCTAATCAGTCCTTGCCTTTCCTGTACATGTACATCCTGTCCCTCAGGATTCCCTCCAACAACTTGCCCACCACTGATGACAGGCTCACTGGTCTATAGTTCCCTGGCTTGTCCTTACCACCTTTCTTAAACAGTGGCTCACGTTAGCCAACCTCCAGTCTTCCGGCACCTGTAACTATCGCTGATAGAAATATCTCAGCCTCTGTCTCACAAACTTGATTGAGTTTTTTGAGGAAGTAACAAAGAGGATTGATGAGGGCAGAGCAGTAGATGTGATCCATATGGACTTCAGTAAGGCGTTTGACAACGTTCCTCATGGGAGACTGGTTAGCAAAGTTAGATCTCACAGAATACAGGGAGAAATAGTCACTTGGATACAGAACTGGCTCAAAAATAGAAGGGTTGTTTTTCAGACTGGAGGCCTGTGACCAGTGGAGTGCCACAAGGATCAGTGCAGGGTCCTCTACTTTTTGTCATTTACATAAATGATTTGAATGTGAACATAAGAGGTAGTTAGTAAGTTTGCAGATGACACCAAAATTGGAGGTGTAGTGGACAGCGAAGAAGGTTACCTCAGATTACAACAGAATCTTGACCAGATGCACCAATGAGCTGAGAAGTGGCAGATAGAGTTTAATTCAGATAAATGCGAGGTGCTGCATTTTGGGAAAGCAAATCTTAGCAGGACTTATACACTTAAAGTCCAAGGGAGTGTTGCTGAACAAGGAGACCTTGGAGTGCAGGTTCAGAGCTCCTTGAAAGTGGAGTCGCACGTGCATAGGATAGTGAAGAAGGTGTTTGGTATGCTTTCTTTTATTGGTCAGAGTATTGAGTACAGGAGTTGGGAGGTCACGTTGCGGCTGTACAGGACATTGGTTAGGCCACTGTTGGAATATTGCATGCAATTCTGGTCTCCTTCCTATCGGAAAGATGTTGTGAAACTTGAAAGGGTTGAGAAAAGATTTACAAGGATGTTGCCAGGGTAGGAGGATTTGAGCTATAGGGAGAGGCTGAGCAGGCTGGGGCTGTTTTCCCTGGAGCTTCAGAGTCTGAGAGGTGACCTTTATAGAGGTTTACAAAATTATGAGGGGCATAGATAGGATAAATAGACAATATCTTTTCCCTGGGTCAGGGAGTCCAGAACTAGAGGGCATAGGTTTAGGGTGAGAGGGAAAAGATATAAAAGTGACCTAAGGGGCAACGTTTTCACACAGAGGATGGTACATGTATGGAATGAGCTGCCAGAGGAAGTGGTGGAGGCTGGTACAATTGCAACATTTAAAAGGCATTTGGATGGGTATATGAATAGGAAGGGTTTGGAGGGATATGGGCCAGGTGCTGACAGGTGGGACTAGTTTGGGTCGGGATATCTGGTCAGCATGGATAGGTTGGACCAAAGGGTCTGTTTCCATGCTGTACATCTCTATGACTCTATAAGTTCCAATCACCATGGAAGAGCCTGGGAACCAGGAATGAGCTCAAGAGTTTATTAAGTATCACTCACCGTGATCTCTCTCTGGTGGACACATTCCAAGTTGGCCTCAGCTGATGTAAGTGGGGGTTGATAATAGCTTGCCCTTTAGCCTGGGATTTCCTCTACTCTCTACTTTGTGGATTTTATTTTATAGCTAGTATCGCCTTCCATTCAGTTTGTAGGATTAACAAAATGCAGAGAGTAGGAATAAATCTGTCATTCTCACATTGGCAGGCTGATTAGTGTGATACTGAAAGGGTCAATATTTAAGTCCCAGTTGTTCACCACATAGATCAATGATTTCGATATGGGGACTAAATATAATATGTCGAAGTTCTGAGAAAGGGTCACTGAGCCCGAAATGTTAACTTTTATTTCGCTTCACAGATGCTGCCAGACATGCAACTCCTGTTTTTGCTTCTGATTTACAACATTCACAGTTCCTTCAGCTTTTGTATGTCTACATTTGATACAAAACTAAGTAGGAATGTGAGTTATGAGGAAGATGCAAAATGTTTCAGGAAGATAGTGGGCAGCACGGTGGCACAGTGGTTAGCACTGCTGCCTCACAGCGCCGTAGACCCGGGTTCATTTTCTGCCTCAGGCGACTGACTGTGTGGAGTTTGCACGTTCTCCCCATGTCTGCGTGGGTTTCCTCCGGGTGCTCCGGTTTCCTCCCACAGTCCAAAAATGTGCAGGTCAGGTAAATTGGCCATGCTAAATTGCCCGTAGTGTTCGGTAAGGGGTAAATGTAGGGGTATGGGTGGGTTGCGCTTCAGCGGGTCGGTGTGGACTTGTTGGGCCGAAGGGCCTGTTTCCACACTGTAAGTAATCTAAAAAAAATTTGGACAGGCTTAGTGATTGGGCAGGAACATGACAGATGGAATATAATGTGTAAAAATGTGAGGTTATCCACTTTAGTAGGAAAACTAGGTATGCAGAGTATTTCTAAAGCATTGAGAGGCTGAAAGATGTGAATGTGCAAAGGGACTTGATGTCCTTGTTAATAAGTCACTGAAGGCCAACATACAGATTGAACAATCTATTAGGAGGGCGAGTCAAATGTTAGCCTTTATTGCAAGAGAATTTGCGTACAGGGGTAGTGAAGTCTTGTTTCAACTGTATAGGAGCTTGGTTAGACTTCATCTGGAGTACTGCTTTAGTCTCCTTATCCCAGGAAAGATATTATCACAGACAGAGTGCAACAAAGTGGTGGGCGGCACGGTGGCACAGTGGTTAGCACTGCTGCCTCACAGCGCCGGAGACCCGGGTTCAATTCCCGCCTCAGGCGACTGACTGTGTGGAGTTTGCACGTTCTCCCCGTGTCTGCGTGGGTTTCCTCCGGGTGCTCCGGTTTCCTCCCACAGTCCAAAAATGTGCAGGTCAGGTGAATTGGCCATGCTAAATTGCCCGTAGTGTTCGGTAAGGGGTAAATGTAGGGGATGGGGTGGGTTGCGCTTCGGCGGGGCGGTGTGGACTTGTTGGGCCGAAGGGCCTGTTTCCACACTGTAATGTAATCTAAAAAGGTTCACCAGGCTTGTTAACTGGACTATCCTATGAAGAGATTGGGCAAACTCTCCATAGTTTTGAAGAATAAGATGTGATCCTATTGAAACCTAAAAGATACTTAGGATGGCAAATACAGTTAAGGTATTTCCCCTGGCTGGTGATCTAGAACCAGGGAATGCCATTTAGGACTGGAATGAGAAATATTTTTTACTCAGAGGAGGGTGAATCTTTGGACTTCTTTACCTAAGAGGGCTTTGGAAGCTCAGTCTTTGAGTATGTTTAAAGTTTATAGATTTCTGATTACCAGTGGTGCAAATGGTTACGGAGATAATATGTGTAAAAGCCATTGACGTGCTTGATCATATTAAATGGCAGACCAGACTCGACAAGCTGAATGGCCTACAACTGTTCCAATGTTCCTACTCACTCACTCATGCAGTCAGCCACCTACCCAGCTTGTCACTTGTTCACTCACCCACTCAGGATCCCAGTCATTCTCCAAGCTAATCAACCTCTGCCCCAGCCACTCATTCACCCACCCACTCCTCTCCATGTCCATGCTAGTCACGCATACAGTCAGCAAGGTTTAATGATTAATGTTGCTGAGTTTACTAGTAAGTCCATCAGAACTAAATTTGGGAGGAGGGGACAGCCCCTGACTGGAGAATCTTCTTTCAATGTCTCTAGTTACAGCTTCTTTCACAGTCTTCCAGCTATGCTTAAAGTACCTTTATAGATTATTTCAGATTGCTTACAGTGTGGAAACAGGCCCTCGGCCCAACATGTCCACACCGACTTAAAACAAGATTTGGGAAGTAGAAATTAATTTGTCTTCACGGCACAATATAATCATAGTTCCATGTTGGTTGTCTGCATGTTACCTGTTGCATAAGCCTGCAATGTATAGTATCAAGGGTAATCAGGAATAGGCAGAAAGCTCTGGCCCAGCCAGCATTTATCACGTCCCATGAAAGAATTAAAAATTCCCTTACCTACCATCATCTCATTTCTAGAATCCACACAGTGGTTTGAACAGGTGGAGGTGATTTTTATCATTTTAAATAATGTTTTTAAATCTTCAGGTGAAAACATCAGCTCCTAGACAATTACCTGCTCTACCACATGATGAGCCGAATGTTTACATAAAGAAACTGCAGAATAATCCCGATAAAATTTTTACATCAATGGCCAACTCAAAGAATAATGAAATTGGAGCCTCACAGGTTTGTATGTTGATGATTCTCTTCTAATATGTTGAGAGCTTTATCACCATTTTCACAGAGACTCATTACTCTTTGCATTGTGCTGTATCTCACTTAAGCTAATTCGATTATTCTTGGGTGCATGGCATTAAGATTAACTTTATGAGGAGTGCAGCAGTCAGGAGGGTAGGAAAGATTCATCTTGCCTAGCGTAGGACCACATGTGACTTTGACTCTCTCAATCAGGGAGAAAAAAATCCAAAGCATTTCTAGTCATTGTTTGCATACGATATCTTAATGTTACATAATCATTGATGGAGGATTTCTACTTGACACTTATTTTGGATTGAGCATCACCAACCACTCCTATATGTAAACTTGTTGCACTCTAAGGGTGGATTTTTCTGGGAGAGCATATAACCCACTATCCCACTACTGTACTGAGAAAACTTGCTATATCGCCCACCAGCTAGCTCATTAAGAGCTGATTGGCTTGTTTCTCAGCAAGTTGCAGGCCTTGACACTGGTTTCCTGGGTTGTCCGAAGCTGCCAGCCAATCAGAGGCAGGAGCTTGCGATCCTCAAATCTGCCAGTCAAATCCTACTCTACAGAGGATCCAGCATTATCAAGGCATGTACTTCTTGTAATCATCTTTGGGGGTGGGGAGTCTGATGAAAGAGCAAGGGAGTCATGCCACCATGACTCCCACACCTGTTCCCCGATTACCCTCCAGACCCACCAAGAACGCAGATGATTGGAGAGGTCCTAGGGAGTGTTGTTGAACAAAGAGACCTTGGAATGCAGGTTCATAGCTCCATTAAAGTGGAGTCGCAGGTAGGTAGGATAGTGAAGGCATTTGGTATGTTTTCCTTTATCGGTCAGAGTATTGAGTACAGAAGTTGGGAGGTCATGTTGCAGCTGTACAGAACATTGGTTAGACCACTGTTGGAATGTTGTGTGCAGTTCTGGTCTCCTTCCTATCGGAAAGATGTTGTGAAACTTGAAAGGGTTCAGAAAAGATTTACAAGTATGTTGCCAGGGTTGGAGGATTTGAGCTATAGGGAGAGGCTGAACAGGCTGGGGCTGTTTTCCCTGGAGCGTCAAAGTCCAAGGGGTGATCTTATCGAAGTTTACAAAATTATGAGGGGCATGGATGGGATAAATAGACAAAGTCATTTCACTGGGATGAGGGAGTCCAGAACTAGAGGGCATAGGTTTAGGTGAAAGAGAAAAAATATGAGAGAGTCCTAAGGGGAAACTTTTTCATGCAGAGGGTGGCACAAGCTTTAAATTGCCAAACTGATTTACTAAATCGTAAAACAAAAATAAAATGGTTTGGATGCTGCAAATACTCTGCAGACTGTTTATGACCTTTAAGACTCCTCATTGAATTCAGTGATTTCCGATCATGATCCCTTATTCCACTAATTTGCTCCAGTTTTGATAACAGGTCATCAACCTGAAACATTGATTCAGGGATTCCAATGATTAAATACTTGTTTCAGCAGTGTAGACTGGAATTTCACATTGGGAACATGCAGAATTCCTGATTCAGCTGATTCTGAAGGAATTGCACAGGAAGTTGAAAATTTCAATGTACAGCACCCTCTGCATCTTGAACTCTTAAAAAAAGCCCCTTAAAATTGAAGAATTTCAAGTGTTTCCACTCACTTAAGCTTAATAGTTACTCAGGTAAAGTTAGAGCATTAAAATTCTACTCCAGCCTCCGGGCAAAGATTAATCTGTACCAACTGATTTCCTTCCGTCTCAACTAAAAATGCTCTCCCCAATCAAGACTGGACATCCATAAGTGCTGTGGACCATCAGTAGCAGCAGCAGATTGTGACATTCTTTGTGACTGTGACAAAGATAAACCATCCTTTTCACTATTCTTGACTTAGTCACATCCTTTGGCGTGGTTGACTGCAGCATCCTCCTCTCCGCTGATACATCCAGTTAGATGGACTATGCTTGACTGGTTTTATTCTTAGCTATTCAACTGTAGCCAGACTAAATCTTGCACTGATTTCTATTCCCATTTCTGCACTGTTGTCTGTAGTGTCCCACTCTCATTCTTGTCTTTGTTACTTGTAGACTTGATTATTCCAGTGCACTCTAATAGGCCCTAAACTCTGAAATTATCTTTCTACTTCTTTCCACTTGTCTATGTCACTTCTTTCCTTTAATACTCTCCTTCTAGCCTCCATCTTTGATTAAACGTTTGTTCATTTGACATAATACCTCATGTGGCTGGATTAATTTTTAAAATGCTCCTGTTAAATATCTTGGGACATCCAATGGACAAGTGAACAAAGTAGTAATGGCACTCTATAGAATTAAATAGAATTAAAATTTCACTCTAAAATTGTTTTGTTTTACTATAGGATCGTCCATTATCCGCCAGAGAACGAAGGAGATTAAAACAATCTAAGGAAAACTTCCCTCATTCAGGTATCCACTGAATGGTTTATTTTCTCTCTTGGAGGTATTGACTCTTTATATGGCACATTTCTACAGATGTCACAATCCTCATGATATTAGCTCATATAACAGTTATTCAAGTTTAAACCTTTACAGTAATTGTTGATAGTCCAACCCTGACCTTAATTGAGGTCATAGGCGAATCGCTGCACAATTTCTGATTTTTGGTTTTCATGGTCAAGGATTCCAGAGGGCAACTTCAGAACTCCTGCCTCTGCATGAATTGAGGATTAACTCCAGGACAACCAAACTGAAAACTTGAGCTAATCAGTGGAAAAGAATCCTATGTAGCCACAGTGTATGACTCTTTCTTTACTTTCTCCATTGTAGGTGTCTGATCTGAAAAACTGGTATAAAGGTTTTCCACCTAGATTGACATCATAAGATTTCTACTAGTACCAGCCCATGTCCTTTTTCAAAGATGTCATATTTGACTCAAACGTTGAATCTGGAGGGATAAACACAGATGTTGCCAGAGCTGCTGGGTTTCTCCAGCTCTTTCAATTTTTATTTCAGATTTCCAGCATTAGCAGTGCTTAATTTTATTGCTTAATCCATTCTGGTGTCTGGATAGCAACATTCCAAGTATGCTTCTACAGTTGAGTTGCCTTCCCCCACTTATATGAACAGGAAGGGTTTAGAGGGATATGAGTCAAATGATGGCAAATGGAGCTAGGTCAGATTGGGATGTCTGGTCAAGTGTGGACGAGTTGGACCAAAGGATCTGTTTCCATAATGTATGAATCTATGATTCTATGAATTCTGGTTGTAAAATTACACTAATTCCAATTGTTTACATTTGCTCAACAGTTTCCACTTCAAGAAGGAGTTCACATTGTGGAGCTTTAGAAGCAAACTCTTACACAGAGAACCAAAAGGTGAAAGTCAGCCAATCCTTATCAGATATCACCACCTATCATGGAAAGGTGATGTTATGATCATTAGAATTTATTGTATTCTGTGCCATTTACATTACAGTAAGTCACATTAAGTAAAACCTTTTGCATATGAGTGCATGATCTCCTCCTGGAAACCATTGAAGAAAATAATTTTTCGTTAAGTATTATGACAAACAGATTTTTAATTAGTAAGGGACTCGAAGATTATAGAGGAAAGACAGAAAAGCAACATTGAGGCCTATCAGTTCAGCCATGATCTCATTGATTGGCAGAGCAGAGTTGACAGGTTGAATGGCCTACTTCTGTTCCTATGTCATATGGTCTTATGAATTTAAAGTTTAATTACTTTCCATTGTTCTGGGAATTTGGAGCCTTCTCTGTCTCTGCTGGTTAAACTTTAAAATAATTTTTTTCTGTTTGTTTTATAGTTATTCATAACATGTTATGCTGGGGAGTTTTTTTAAAAAAAGCAAGTCTTAATAAAATATTTCTGTAGCAAGCAACATTTGGAATATTATTTAAATCATTTAAGGTCTTTACAATGCAGTCTCTTTTTAATTGCAAGTTAGTTGATTCTTGTATATATCTTGTATATGAGCACACACTCTAATTTTTATATAAAAACAAATTGTTGTAGTATTCAATCCCCTAAATGGTGACCAAAAATTCTACAATGCTATGTTTAAACAAAATAGTTCTTTACTCCTCTAAACATTAGCTGTGGTAGCACATTTTCTATTATGTAGTGTAACTGAATAACCTGCAATTCATAGCAAGAACTACCATGAGAGATTGAATCTGTACAAAACTCTTCCATCTATTGTGTATCGGTTATTTTCTGGTGCCCCAGATTTTAATACATGCAGATAACATTAATTCAACACAAAATCACAACTGAATGAATGGAAAACCATTAAGCAATTTGGGATGAAAAGTACCAATTAAGGTGAACCAAGCAACTATAATAGAAACCAATCAAAAGTGGTGCGCACAATAAGATGCAGTGACTGAACATGCACAGAAGAGAAGGGGCAGCCAGGAATGTCTTTTGGAATTTTCTTTTGGAATAATTTTTAAACCATCATCTATTCCTCGCTCTGGGAAACAGATAATATTTTCAAGGTCTAAAAGTTTTGATATTAAAATTTTGTGCCCTAATACTGTGACAGTATAAATGAGATATTGTAAAATCTGAATTGATATATGCTTATCCTCAAGTTTAAAAGTGAGGCTGTTCAGTACTTCAGTATTTTCGGTAGAAATCTGAATGACTGTAAATAAGTACTTTTTGGTGATTTTTCATTTTAGATAAATAATTGTAAGGATGTGGTGAACAAAATCCTAAATAATTGTAGTATTTTTGAAAATAACAACATTGTTCACGCAGTTCTTCCTCCATCGTTTTGAGGAAGTCTTTGGGCACAAATTTAACTCTTGTTTCTGTCTGGACAGATGCTGAGTTTCTCCAGCATTTTCTGTTTTTATTTCAGATATCCAGCAGCCACTGTATTTGCTTTTACTTCCTACATAGTAGTCACTGTACAATCTCAAGTTTTAAAAGTTACACCCTTTTCAAAACAAAATACTGAAGCAAATTGTATTGTAAGCAACATTTTGTTGCAGATTTTGAATTAATTTATTAATTGTTTTATTTTTATTTTAACAGGTCGTGAGTGAGTCATCCCCTCACCTTTCAGATGATGATGAATATTGCTCTTCAACCAGCTCAACTGATAAATCAGAGGGGGATTGCAAAGAAGGGTAAATACTTAAACTTTTTGTTATATGGTGATATTCCCAGCTTGGGAATCAAGGAAACCACACTTATGTCCTAAAGATAGAATTGGATAAACATTGTTTGAGTTTCCTTCACTAGTAATAGCAGACAATGGTTAATCCATTTAGAAACAGTGAAGTGAGTCAGTATATCATTAAAAACAAAATATTGCAGATGCTGGAAATCTGAAATTAAAGCAGAAGGTGCTGGAGGAACACAACAGGTTTGGCAGCATCCATGGAGAAAGAAGCAGTGTCAGTGTTCCAAGTGCAATAGTACTGATCTGTACTGATGAAGAGTCATATCAGACTTGAAATTTGGACTCTCTTTTTCTCTCTATGGAGGCTGCAAGATCTGAGTTTCTCCAGCACTTTCTGTTTGTTTGTTTGTGTGTTTGAGTGTCGACTTTTACCAATAATGCATAGATGATTCATCAGTACAATGATTAGTATCATAGGATTGACATTGTCACACAATTTTAATCATGAAACAATTTTAAAAGAATTGTGCAAAGTAGACAAAATGTCTGCATTCTAAAGGCAATTGATGCAATTTCAATGTTTGAAACAACCAGGGCAGCTTCAACCTATTAAGTTTTGATGAAAGAAAAGAGAAACTGGAGTTAATTAATCTTGAGTGACTGAGATGATCTTACGCAGAAAAGAACCTCCCCAACAAAGGCATGGACACCAAAATTTAACAGGACTTCCAGTGTGTCAGTAAGCCTTTAGCAAATTAAGGAAAACGGGGCCAGTAAATCATTTCTGAGACTAATCTAATGGTTTACTAGCCAACAATGATCTCTGCATAATATGGAGTTTGGAAACTTGGGACAATGTACAGAAGTACCACCTAACCATGTCTTCACGAAACCTTGAAAAGTGGGTGACAAGAAAGGTAGTCTAACAGCTCCATTATCTCCCAAGCCAACATACCCAGCACTGAGGTGCTAAAAACTTAAAATTCAGCTGAGCAGATCATGTGATTCGTATCTCCAGTACTTGTATGGGCAAGTGTCCTACTCTGAATTCATTGCATGAGACTCCCTGCTTTAGTGATGTCGTCAAAGCATCTTTGAAGAGGTAAGACATCAATGAAAGTAGAGTTCTGTTTAGGAGAGCACTGAACACAGCAAGAGGCAAACATTTTAAACATTGGAGAGAACACACAAACCAAGCACTATCTGTAACACGTGGCAAAGTCTGCAGATCATGCATTGAACTTACTTATGATCTCCGAACCCATCAATTCAGAGTGAAAATATGTCTTCCTCTATCTGAAAGAACTGCCTAAGAAAGACAACCACTTTCCCATCCAGTATGTATAATCAACAAACCTGGAGGCATATCATTAGTCCCTTTAACTAATATAGATTGTTAAAAGCTGAGGCCTCAGTGCTGATACTTGTGGCGCACGACTTGTAACAGTTTAAAACATTTAGCCACGTTTTCTCTCCCATTGCCATTTTCAGTCAGGTTTCTTGAATGTGTAAAAATCTCAGTAATTTTCATAAAATTGCACACTGCTGTTTTCTAAACCTTTGCTATTTATTTTCTAGTAAATCTGATTCCAATGAAATGCATGATCTGGTAAAATTGATGACGCAGACATTAAGCATGGATTCAAAAGATATGTGTAGAGAAAATCTAATGCCTGCTCCAAAACCAGAATTCCGATTACAGCGGAGGTATAGAGATACCCTGATTCTTCACGGGAAAGCTAAGGAAGATCTGGAGGATTTTTGCTTCAATGATTTTCCAACTGGTGTGTAACAGTCAGAAATGTTATCACATGTTTAAAGTATTGTTTATTCTATAAGTGAATTGATTGAATCATTTATTTAAAATTTAGCTTTTTCCAGTTGAAGCAGCTGAGACATAAGTAAAATTAGAAGTTAGCCTAAGTTTAACATTGCTGTAATATATTTCAGCTTGCCACCTTCTCAAGGGCAACTGGGGATAAGCAATAAATGTTGGCCTAGCCAGAAAAGCCTACATCCATGAATGAATTAAAACAAAATGCACTATTAAGCTATTTCCTGTTCCTTATTTTGTTTAGAAGTTTTATCTGTACCAGAGAAGATCAAAAGAACAATTCAAGCTCTAAGAACAGATGTTGTAAAAGGACTAGGAGTAAAACTTTTGGAAAAAGTATATAACATTATGGAAGATGCTGATGAAAAGAGGAGAGAGGTGGGCTCCTTAATATTCTATGTTCATTTAATCTTCTGAGGAGTTCTTAATTTGCCTTCAGGATCAGTAGCTGGTTACTTAACACTGATCTGATTTATGTAACCATTTCAGGAATGCCTGCAGGAGCACATGGGTGAAGAATTATATCAGAATTACAGTATGAAGGTCCAACAACTAAAGTTCTTTGAAGATCATTCGAACTTTTGACTCCATGGTATTGAAAATCACTGAATAAGTTTGTTCAATTTAAAAAGTGCCTTTTTATGGGCATTGATCAGTTGCAATATGTGTCTATCACACCTGGAAAACTCAGTTGTCTAAATGCAAGCAGGCTGAACTTGGATTTTTTTTTAACTTTTGCACCATGCAATGGCCAACATAGAAACGAGACAAAGGATCATGAAGCATTGGACTCAATGTTCACCTAGCCATGTTGTTTTCGGTTTGTGAATTAAAATAGCTTTTGTATCATATCTTCACATCGTCAGCTTACTGTGTTGTGAAATACTGGATGATCAGTTGAATATGTATTACAGTTTTGTTGACATACGGTTGATATTTTCTATCAGAGTTATTTCGCATATAGATAAGTACTGTCCATCACAGAATTTACTACAGGTATGTCATCAACATGCTTAAATGATCCAAATATGTTGTAAAATGCTAAGTTCACTCATAGCTCAATTTGAAACCTTTGCAGTTAGTTAATTCATAACCACAAATTCTTTGTTTTTACAATTTGCCCAAACACCACAGGATATACCTTAAGGGAACATTTTACAAGAAACTCCATAGGAGCAGTCCTGGTTTTTCGGCAGTTATCCGCTGAGTGGCAAGTTACTTGTTTTTTTTGTCCTATAATTTTCTAAGTTTCTGCTGCAAGATAGTTTCAGCTGACTGTTACCTCACAGTTGTCAGTACTTGGTAGATTTAGAAAATGAACAGCCAAAATGTCCTAAAATAAAATACACATTCATTTTCATAATTAACTGCCAATTCTGGATTACGTTCTTTTTCTAGTCCAAAGGGCCAAAGCCACTTTAGTGCTTTTTGACACCATCCAACTGAGATGAAGTATCTATCATTGACTAGATTAAATCTTGTATACTTCTTATCCGTATTGTTCCAGGTGGCCAAGTGGTACTTGGATTAGTAATGCACAGGTCCAGGTTAATGCGCTGAGGACATTCAAATCTCTCAGCAGCACCTGGTGGAACTTAATTAATGAACCTAAAATATAATGCTTCTTATTAGTGGTGAGTATGAAACCTACCTGGTTTACTAATGCTTTTTAAGGAACTGAATCTGCTGTCCTTACTGATCTAGACTAAGTATGACCCTGGATCTAGCACAATGAGGTTAAATCTTTAATACCCTCTGAAATGGCCTAGTAAGCTATTTAGTTCATGGGTAATTAGAATCTGAGACTAAATGCTGACCTTAACAGTAACACCCACATTCCACAAAAGAATAAAAATGCCATGCTAAACAATATATTTTCACAATCTACAAGTTAGCATTCTAACAAGAGTATAATTTTAAGTTCTATGCGCAAACAAAAGCAGAAAATCTTGTGTATCTAAAAAAGTTGATCGTCTGAATAAATGAAAATTATACACTACAGATTCAAGAATTTAGGAAAAAAATGATGTGGGCAGAAAAAGAAGGCATGAGAATATAAATATGCATTTCAGTGCAAATATTAGCCAAATTAGACTTGTACTTGCAATGAGGAGGGAAACAAGTCAGAGTCATAGAGTCACAGAGCTGTACAGCATGGAAACAGAAGTGAGTAGAAGTTCATAAGCATTTTCCATATGCAGGATTTACTTGGTGTAAGGATTTGTTCTATTCTTTCATCCACTGGCTTGTGCTTGAAGTAATTTCCCACAATAATAGTTTCACCTCTAACCAGACCAATATTATACCTAGAAAGATCATGTGATCTGTGTACATTCTGCATTGAAGCACAGCTTTCAAACATAACTGAAAATATCTACATTTTCAATTAGGTTTGTTGTATTTATTTTTAACTGTACTTTGTAGGATTTGTGAACTTACAAAGTTGTATTACAATATTTGTTATAAAAATAAAAATAATGTATAGTTTCAAAAGTAAACTATGTCACAATTTCACCTGAGTTTCCTATGTGTTATGACAATGCATACCTCTGAAGTTATTTATCTAATTGATTTATTTTATTGTTACAGTTCAGTCACTTAGAAACAGAATAATGTACCTTTCAAACATAGAACTCCCAACTAGAAAAGATTGGGTTCATGTGACAATTTTACCTAACTTCACCCTCTGCCTGTAAATTTGCCTCTCCCACAGATGTTAAGAGTTTGAAAAAAAAAGTTGGAAAATATTTTTCAACATAGGTAGCATAAAGTGTTAGTATCTGTTCATGTTCAAGCAGGATATGTTTATTATTCCATTTTCAAATATTATTGAAGTTATATAACTTTTGTTTCTCATCGTAATTGTATAATATTTATTTGGAACACTGACATATCAATTTTATACAATAACAATTCTTACAGCTCCCACTGATTACATTGTTTGAGAGTCAGTTGTTAATTTGAATTTAGTTGAACTGAATCTAATGAATTCAGTTAAATTAAGTGAGTTTGTACAAATGATTTTTCTTTATTGTTTATAACAAGTTTTTGTACTTGAATTCTTTAAATGTAAGTATTTGACAATTTTAAAAAAGTGGTATTTGCTATGAGCAATAAAGTATACTTTATTTTAATTTTTATTATGTTCACTCAGAATGTATGAATAAAAGGTAAGTAAAGAGCATTTTGCAATTTTTTTAGTTATTTATAATATTTTAAAGAGTTATATAACTCTTAAATTATACCAAACAATTACACTAATTCATCATTCAGGTTTGAAGACTGTACCAGTCATTCTATAAGTTAAATGCAAATTTTAATATGGTATGGTATAGTATTGATGTACTTTGTGCCACATTTTAAAATCAATCGTTCGTAAAAATCCTAAATTAAGCTAATTGCTTAATCATACTTATCAATACGATAATCCTATATAAACAAACACCACAGAAAGTCATTTGGTCCATTGAGTTTGAGTTGGTTTCCTGGAAAAGCAATGAAGTTAATTCTATTTCCCCATAGCTAAGCAAAATGTTTTGCCTTCAACTATTTCTTTTTGAAAACCACAACTTGAATTGCTTATACCACCCTTTCATAAGACCATAATAAATAGGAGTTGGGAGTAAGCCTTTCAACTACTCAAGCCTGCATGACATTCTATAATCTCATAACTGATCTGCCCCAGGGCTCATCTCATCTTCTATGGAAGCTCCTCTCAGCCTTCAACTTCTCAATACTTCAAAAGTATATACTCGATCTCATGTAAAAGTCTACCCCCAATTTTTGGCCACATAACCTGGAATTTTCCATATATTTTGTGTAAAAGTCGACCCTAGTTCTTCACATAACAGATCAACGTTTATGAGTCAGTGTGCTGGCTGTCATGTCCCGATCCAGCTTACCAGTCTGCTAGTTGCTCCACTCTGCTCCCGGTGTTCCAGTCCGCTGGCTGCTGTGTTCCCCTCCGGGTTTTGCGAATTACCATAATTTGTTTTTCTCTCTGTATTTGTTTCAAGATCAATTGGGCTTTTGCTAATGATACGGTATGAATTTTGACAGGCATGAATTTCAGTCTCTCATCAGTAGTATCCATGTAATAGTCAATCCCATAAATTTAACTTTAAAAAGTCATCCAAAATTTGACTATTACTCAGTATATAATGTATCTGCAGCTTATTTAAATATTCAGTAATTCAGCTTCCAGAACTCCCTGGGACAGAGGAATCCAGGCATTTACTATCCTCTGAGAGAAATTTCTTCGCATCTCAGTTCTAATTGGAGTTCCGTTATTCTGTAATTATTTTCCCTAATTTGAGATTCTCCACTAGTGGAAATATCTTCTCAACATCTATCCTGTTAAGTCCCCTCAATTTTGAATGTTTCAATGAGATCACCCCTCAATTTTCTAAATTCTAGTGAATTGTTTAGCTGTTCTTCAGTTAACACCTTCATCCCAGGAATCAGAGTTCAAAATGTATAGCATTGGAAAAGCACAGCAGGCCATGCAGCATCTATGGAACAGGAGAGTCAATGTTTCAGGAGGTGGGGGGAGGAGTTATTAGGAAACTAGTGAAGTCAATATTGATGCCATGTGGTTGAAAGGTCCCAATACGCAAGATGAGGCGTTCTACTGCAGTCATCAGGTGGCTTGTATTTGGCAGTGCAGGAGGCCCAGGACTTAATACCTATTGCAGAGTGGGAGGGGAGGGGGAAGGGAAGATGGTGGAGGTGGGGACTAAAAGTGGTTGGGTTGTTTAGTGCCTGTGTCCCAGAGGTGTTCCCTGACACGTTCCATGAGTTGTATCCTGTAAGTGCAAGCAACGGACACAGTAGATGAGGTGTTTAGATGTGCAGGAAAATCTCCTCTGGATGAGAAAAGCTTCTTTGAGGCCTTGGACGGAGGTAAGGGAGGAGGTGTGGGTGCAAGTTTTACCCCCCTCACGGCAGCAAGGGAAGTTGCCCAGTGTGGTGGGTGGGTTGGTGAAGGGCGTGGACCTGACGAGGGAGTCACTGAGCGAATGGTCTCTGTAGAATGCAGATAGGGGTACGGAGAGAAATATATCTCTGGTGGTGGGTCTTGATTGGAGGTGGCGGAAATGGCAGAGGATGAAGCACTATATACAGAGATTAGGGGATGGAAGGTGAGGACCAGGGGATTCTATCCTTGTTGCGGTTGAGGGGTGGGGTTTAAGGGCGGAGGTGTGGGACATGGAGGAGATGCACTGGAGAGCATTGTTGATCACGTGGGAGGGGAAATTATGGTCCTGGAAATCAGAGCCATCTGGGACATCCTGGAAAGGAATTACTCCTGGGGGTAGATACGGAGGAGGCAGAGGAATTGGGAGTAAGGGATTGCATTTTTACAGGTGGAAGGGGTGAAGGTGGGAGTGGGTGGTGTCTTGAACATATGGGGGGAGTTCCTGGACAAGGGGGGGTGGGACGGTGTCGAGGTATGAGGAGATAAGTTCAGATCAAGAGCAGGTGGAGACAATAGGTCAACTGGGTCAGGTTTGTGGATTTTGGGTATGAGGTAAAATTGGACGGGTGCGGTTGGAGGAGGTGTCTATGAGTTGGCGCCTGGCAGAAGCCCCCTCAACCAAGATCCCACCTCCCAGATCATCCACAACCTCATCAGCTCAAAGGACCTCCCATCCACAGCTTTCAACCTCAGTTCCGCAACCCCACCCCTCTTATCCAAAATCCATAAACCTGACTGCCCTGGTCAACCTATTCTCTCCACCTACTCCTGCTCCACCAAACCTATCTCCTCATATCTTACTACCGTCCTGTCCCCCTTGGTCCAGGAGCTCCCCACATACATCGAGACACCACCCATGCCCTCTACCACCTCCATGAGTTTTGCTTCCCCAGCCTCATCATCACCATGGACATCCAGTCCCTTTACACCTCTATCCACCATGGTGAAGGCCTCCAAGCCCCCTCAGTATACTGGCATGGATAAAAGATAGAAGCTGACAGTAGGTATAAACGAGTCTTTTTCAGATTGGCAAGTCATATGGGATCAGTGCATGGATCTCAACTGCTTATAACTTACATAAATGACTTAAATGCAGGTTGCAAGGTATGGTTACCACATTCTGTAATAACCTTTGATGTGCTACCGTATCAAATGATTTCTTAAAATCTAAATACAGTACATCTAATCTTTCACTTTTACCCACAGTGTTACCTGGAGTCATGCAGCATGGATACAGACCCTTTGGTCGAAATCATCCATGCCAATTAGATATTCTAAACTGATTTAGTCCCATTTGGCAATATCCCTTTCAACCCTTCCTATTCATACACACATTGTATCTGCCTCCACCACTTCCTCTAGTTTGAGCTCCCCTATCCTGGGGGTAAAAAAAGACCTTGGCTAACTGTGCCCTTCATGATTTTATAACCCTCCATTAGGTCACCCCTCAGCTCCAGGGAAAATAGCTCCAGCCTATTCAGCTCCTTAGAGCTCAAACCCTCCAATTCTGGGAACATTCTTGTAACTCTTTTCTGAGCCCTTTCAAGTTTAACAACATCTTTCCTATTGCAGAGAGTACAGAATTGAATGCAGTATGCTAAAAGGGGCCTTACCAATGTCCTACACAGCCTCAGCATGCTAACTCCTATACTCACTGCACTGGCAAGTGAAGGCAAGCACGCCAAACACCACCTTCACCACCATGTCTACCTGCAACTCCACTTTTATGGAACTATGCACTTGCACCCCAGGACACTACCAGTTGTATAAACCCCACCCTGGATTGCCTGACCAAAATGTAACACCTCACATTTATCTATATAAAACTCCATCTGCCACTCTTTGGCTCATTGGCCTATTTGGTAAAAGTTCTGTTGTACCCTGAGATAACTTTCTTTGCTGTCTACTACACCACTACTTGTGATGTTATTCAAACGTACGAACCATACCTCTTATATTCACATCAAAGTAATTTATATAAATGACGAAAAGCAGTAGACTCAGCTCCGATTCTTGTGGAACCCTAGTTGGATAAATAACCCACTACCACCACCCTCTCCTACCGTCAAGCCAATTTTGTATCCAATTAGCTAGCTCCCCCAAAACCCATGTGATCTAACCTTGTTACCAGACTATCAAATGGAACCTTGTTGAATGCCTCTTCAAACAACTTCATGAGATTGGTCAAACATGATTTCCCTTTAAAAATATCATTTGATTCTTCTTGATCACCTTGAATTTATCTAAGCATATTTCTATAATTCCCTTACTCATTTTTTTCTGTCCTATGACAGTTATTAAGCTAACTAGCCTTGTTTTCGGTTTTTGGTCTCCATCTTTTGAGTAAGAGTTACATTCGCTTTCTTCCAATCTAAATGAACTATCCCCGTATCAAGGAAACTTTAGAAAATTAAAATCAGCACATTGATTATCTCACTTACCACTCTTTTAAAATGCTGGGATGAAGTCTATCAGGACCCGGGCACTTGTCAGTAATGACTCATCAGTGATAACTGATTTCCTAAAGTTCCTCCTTCCATTCTATTTACTGATTCATTGCTGCTTCTGAGATGTTGCTTTTAACCTCAATACTGAAAATTAATGCAAAATATCTGTTTAGTTCATTTACTATCTTGATATTTTCCATTATTAATTCTCCAGCCTCATCTTCTACAGGACCAATGCTCACTTCATTAACTCTATTCTTCCTTGAGTGTTTGGAGTAATGCTTTGATAACTCTTTATATTTTTGGCTAGCTTTCTTGTACTGAAGTTTCTCCTTTATTAATTTTATTTCAATTATAATTGTCCTTTCTTTTTAAAAATACCCTTTGACCCACTTCTCTCTCCCTCAAACTGAATGCAAAATTCAATCATATAACATTATTGCTATGGTCACTGGGAACATAGGTTCAAAACCCACAATGGCAGATGGTGAAATGTGAATTCATAAAAAGCCGTAATAAAAGCTTGCTCAGTGGCAACCATACAAATACACTTGGTTTCCGTGGAATGCTGAAATGACTAAATGTGAAGAATTAACATATTCAAAGATGGTAGTGCCTGGATCAAAGAAAATTATTTTTTGTAAGGATGATTGCTAAGACTTGAGAAGATAGAATGTACATGTACTTTGTTTTGAGAAATAATTTAGAAATTAAAAAACTTCAAGTTGGAAGCAGTTTAAAAGAGATGCAATTGATTTTATAGTTAAAGCATATATGACTAAGTGATAGTAATTAAGAATTAGCAATAATTTTGTTAGAAAATATTATTGAGCAAGGTAATCTATAAGTGGACACTATCATAGATAGATAGTGACCCTCCTCATCATCTGGTGTGGTGAAGGAGAAAATATTGGAGCTTTGAAAACAAATTGAAATGCTAGCTGCAGATTTAGCTACTGGTCATACAGCCAGTAGCTAAATCTGTAGCTTTGGAGGGCTACATGATGATATGGTAACATGAAGTTGCAGCCCCTCAGGAGGCAAACATATACAGAACATATTAATTAATGGAAACTGCTAGATATCTACAAGAGGCAGCAAGGTTAAAGATTAAAGCACATAAAAGAGAGTAGACCCCATTCAGTTACATAAGCAATGGGCAGAAGAAGGAGCCAGGAAGGCAACAAGCCCTGAACATAAGGTCGAAGCAGCAACAATTGGATTGGAGGAAATAAACATGGTACAAAGGGATACAAAAGATGAGGAAAAAGCGATACAAGAACAAACTGCTAAAGGCTGCTGATGGTATCTGGCAAATATCGGAAAGAGTGTTATCACCTCTTGAATTACACCACAAAAGTGCGCACCATAGGAGGGAGGCCATGAGGCGGCAGGTGCTTCTGGTGGCAAGGAATGGGAAGAGATGCAGCAAAGCAGTACCAAGCTATGTCTGGTATGTGTCCAAACATAACCCAGGAAGACCTGTCAAGGTCTGCATGTCACACATGCCCAGACCAAAGGGGCCATATGAGCAATTACAAATCAATTTCATAGAACCCCTCCCAGTCAAGGAAAAAAATCTATTGTCTGGTTGTTATTAATCATTCTTTACTATCTGCAGAGTTCATACCTGGTAGAACGAATGAATAGGATGTTAAAGAAAGCATTAGATAAAGCCATACAGGAGACCAGGCAGATAGGTATCCTAGTGGAACTCAGGGTGACATATAGTAGAAGTATCACTCCATAAGGTTGATGACAGGAAGAACAGAGATTTTCAGGGAATGCTGTGACTAGTATTGAAGAATTCAGAACTGCAAATGAGTTAAATGATTTGTGAGAAAGCAGCACAAGCAGATAAATAAAGTACAAGAGATTAGAGATTGGATTTCTGAATAATATAGACACAGCAACGAAAGTGAACCAGACCAAGGTAGGGGATAAAGTTTGCATCATTTGAGATAATTATGATCAATGCTACATCAATGCTTGCATGGACATAAAAAAAGAAAAGGGCACGGGAAACGCTGGTCACAGCTGAAACACTTACCTAATTCTTTTGCCTTACAAGACTAATTCCAACCAAAATAGAATAGTAATTTATTGTCACGTGTACCTTTACAAAAAAAAAGTGCTGAAGTCACCATGCTCTGGCACCATTTTAATAACAGAAGTTATTAAGACAAAGTCCATCTTAGGTCAATTCACAGCTCCAGGAAGCCCAATACCGAAGTCACTGCCAGGAATCCTGAGCCGTTAGAATCCCAGGCTAGACCCAAATTCTGAGCCATTGGAATCCCAAGCCAGACCCACCACAATGCCAGGCCTCTGCAAGGAATCCCAGGCCACTGAAATCACAGACCAGGACCTACCTCATCGCCAAAACCACCACTGAAGCAGCCAGGACATAGACACAATGGCCAAGAGGGAATAGCCGGATTCACACCTCATTCTCCACCACAGCAGCCTTCAAAACTTCATTTCTCCCCTCCTGGATAAATTAGGATGGTTAGGTGTTTAATTGACAGAATGCTATTTGTCATACTGATACTAGTAGAATTGGTGTTCTTTGTAATGGGAATGATGAGTGCTACCCAAACATCTACAAGGCTGTCATATTACACCACAAGCAATGCAGAATGCAATACTCAACATATGACACTGAATGTAACAGGAGAACAATTGACAGATATGGTGGGGACTCTTTGGAGGGACTGAGTTCCCAAATTTATGTTTTGATAGCTGGAAGATTGGCTGATGCTAAATGTTATGGACCAGACCACACGCCCTGATAATATTTTAAGGTGGTGCCCTGTTTCTTATTTCAAAGGTAAATGCAAAGTGGAGTTCCAGATGCAATTTGATTGGCCAAACGATGCAATGTTAAGCAAAACACAATTTATTCAAACACTATAGTTAATCTACAACAAATAAAAAGGAACTTGGAATAACTATTGGAAAACTTAGCAGAATAATAGATACATTAACTACTACTAACAACTGTTCCAATATAGTAACATTCTATAAACACAACCTTGACAAAAAGGCAAATTCAAATAACAGAATTGTCTCACATGCGACTCCTGCAGCAGGCAGAGAAGCCCCAGTTTTGGCTATAACCGAGAGGATAAAAAAAAGCCTTCCACCTCCAAGACCTCAACAGCAACTGCTGAAAGCTAAATTTAAAATCCCTGGTTTTGTCGGTGGAAGATTGATCACACCCACTCAGGCTGCTTCTATTGTTTCAACTTAAACAGCTTTTGAAGCCTGAGGTTTTGTTTTTATCTCTCATCAACTGCTTGGCATCTGTCCTCCAATCTCTCTCTAAAAGAAACCATGACAAAACACACCTCTTAAAGGCACTATATCATCACATTAATTAACAAGAGATCTTGTGTGATAACATATACCACGAGCGAGTACCCATTATTCTAAAAATCTCCAATATTAGTTTACTTGATTAGTGTTTGGGTCAGACTTGCACTGTATAATAGTAGACCAAAAGATTTAGATGTTTGGTTCTCAAACTTATGGAAATCTGGTAAATGGTGAGTAGAAACAGACTAAGATCTGACATAGGTAATTCAGAGCTTGGCCAAAATACTACTGTCATACCTAACTACTGTCAATCGTAAATTGATCAATGTGTAAGGAAAAACTTTCAAATTATGTAATCAGAAGTTATGTCTGCAGGTTCTGTGGATCATTGATACTTGAACAGATGAGGGGAAAATCTGAAATAAATTTGCAAGGGGAAGGTACCCTGTACCAGTTGCCAACTTTGTCTCTGGTGATCTCCCCTCCACTGCCTCCAATCTCATAGTCCCCCAGCCCCACACTGCCCAGTTCTACCTGCTTCCCAAGATCCATAAGTCCATCTACCATGGCCGACCCATTGTCCTGCACGTTATCCCACCGAAATCATCTTGTCCTATCTCAACTCCATCCTCTCCTCCCTTGGTTCAGGCACTTCCTACCTACATCTGTGACACCAACCATACCTCTACCTCTTCAGCAACTTCCAGTTCTCTGGCCCCCTGCACTTTATCTTCACTATGGATATGCAGTCCTTACACGCGCCCTTACCCCACAAGGATGGCCTCCAAGCCTTCCTCTCCAACATACCCATCACGTCCCTCCCACCAATACCCTCCTCAGCCTCGCCAAACTAGTATTCACGCTTAATAACCTTTCCTTTAACTCTTCCCATCTCTTCCAAATATAGGGGATGGCCATAGGCACTCGGATGGGCTCAGCTACACCTGCCTCTGTCAGCTATGTTAAACAGTTAAGTCTTCAGTACCTACACAGACATTGTGCCCTAACTCTTCCGCTGTTAAATTGATGGCTGCATCGGTGGAGCATCCTGCACCTAGGGTGAATTGAAGCAGTTCATTGGCTTTGCCCACAACTTTCACCCTACCCTCAAATTCACTTGGTCCGTCTCGGACACCTTCATCCACTTCCTTGACCTTTCCATTTCCATCTCCAGCGAGTCTCCAGACGGACATTTACTATAAACCCACAGACTTTCACAAATACCTGGACTACACCTCCTCCCATCCAGTATCCTGCAAAACCTCCATCCTGTTCTCCCAATTCCTCTGCCTCCACCACATCTGCTCAGGTGAGCTGACATCTACCCCTAAGCATCCCAAATGCCCACCTATTTTGAACGACATTTTCCTCCCCAGTCTGTCAACCAAACAGTCCTCCATTCCCTGTTCCACTGCTCTAAATAGCCCCCCCAAATGCAATAAATACAGGGTCCCCCTTGTCCTCACCTACCACCCCACCAGTCTCCGCTTCCAACGCATCATCATTAAACACTATCTCCAACTAAACCCCACCTCCAAGAACATCTTTCTCTCCCCAATCTTCTCTGTGTTCCAGAAGGACCATTTCCTCCACCAATCCTTGGTTTGTGCCATTCTCCCCACGAACACACCCGAACCCCACAGATGCAAAACCTGCCAGCACACCACCTCCCTCACCTCCATCCAGGGCCCCAAACAGTCCTTCCAAGTGAGACACAGTTCACTTGCCTCTGCTCCAACCTAGTTTACTGTATCCTGATGTGATCTTCTCTACAGTGGGGAAGACTAAATATAAACTAAGGGAATGTTTTGCTGAGCATTTCCACCGTGCCCACAGGAGCTGACCTGATCTCCCAGTCACCACCTATTTTAATTCCACTTCCCATTCCCTTTCCTACATGACCATCCTTGGCCTCCTCCATTGCTACAATAAATCAGACCGTAAATTGGAAGAACAACAACACATCTTCTGCCAGGGCAGCCTAGAGGACTCCACATTGAGTTCTCAAATTTCAAATAATCTCCCCTCCCTTCACATCCCCTCCCCCTCTCTTCCATTCCTTTTATCGACCCTTCTTTCCAGCCACCAACTGGCTTCATTCCTCCCAATGACCAACCACATCGTACCATCTACCTGTGTTCACCTATCACCACCCTGTTCCCCCCCAGCCCTCTTTATCTGCAGCTCCCCTTACACCCATCCCAGTCCCGAAGAAGGGTGACACCTGAAATGCTGACTTCTCCATCTGATGCTGTTTGGGTTTGGCACGTGTATATAAGATCAACGTGGAATGTGTTATACATATAGCCTGAACAATGCCGATTAACATACATCAGTTATACCAGAGTCAATACTCATTATAAACAATAAGGTAGAGAATTATTGGAGTAATTATTACATAAGGTATCATAATATACGACCATTAGAGAAAAACTGGGGAAATGTTAAGTATGGTTTATAGAGTGGATAGAGTTTGTAAGAAGGCCTATGGAGTATTATCGTTCATTAGCAGAGGGATTGAATTCAAGAGTCGTGAAGTGATGTTGCAGCTGTACAGGACTTTGGTTAGGCCACAGTTGGAGTACTGTGTGCAGTTCTGGTCGCCTCACTTTAGGAAAGATGTGGAAGCTTTGGAGAGGGTGCAGAGAAGATTTACCAGGATGTTGCCTGGAATGGAGAGGAAGTCGTACGAGGATAGGTTGAGAGTTGTCGGCCTTTTCTCGTTGGAACGGCGAAGGATGAGGGGTGACTTGATAGAGGTTTATAAGATGATCAGAGGAATAGATAGAGTAGACAGTCAGAAACTTTTTCCCCGGGTACAACAGAGTGTTACAAGGGGACATAAATTTAAGGTGAAGGGTGGAAGGTATAGGGGAGATGTCAGGGGTGGGTTCTTTACCCAGAGAGTGGTGGGGGCATGGAATGCGCTGCCCGTGGGAGTGGTAGAGTCGGAATCATTGGCGACCTTTAAGCGGCATTTGGATAGGTACATGGATGGGTACTTAATCTAGGTTAGAAGTTCGGCACAACATCGTGGGCCGAAGGGCCTGTTCTGTGCTGTATTGTTCTATGTTCTATGTTCTATGGTTTAGATATAGTGTAGAAACTGCTTCACTCATACAATGTACTAAAAAAATGGCAAAATATATGAAGAAGCAAGCATGAAAACCTAATGCAATATGTAGACCCATTTTCCTACATTATCCCGCTATTGACTGAATATCTCACCCTAACCAGGTGAAACAGTGTACTTATAGGATACACTCCAACAAAAAAGTCCAAGGCTTATCAGACAGCTCTACCACTGAGTGAGAGAAACTGTAGAACTCAGGAACAAATATACAGCTACACCAATGGATTTGAATCACTTTTGTTCTAATTATTGCACAACGTATTTATTTTGTATCTAACATGCCTGAGTTAATGCACCAGGAGGTCACATACAAGAAGTAGGCATTCAAAAATGGGGGCAGATTGTCAAGGTGAAGAACTTCGACCAGAGGATCAAACAGTACAACAGGTTTAACCCAATGTGTTTGCAATTCTAAACTGGATACTTGGCCAGTATCAATGGGTAGCACAGCAAAATGAAAAAGGACCACGCGAGGCCAAAGGCCTAAAAGGGAAGAGAGGAAGGAGTTAAATTAGTAAGGATTAAAGCTTTAGCCAAATAGTTGGTAAGTAGCAAAGCTAAAACTAACAAACAAGGCATCTAGATTATCAAGGTTAGTCACTATCGAAAGGCCTAGGGTGAAAAACAGACAAACGTTTCTCACATTCTTTATAGGTGAAGAATATGGGACAAATTGATACCAGATGTGTGAATTGTAATATGAATGCTTCAATGTGTATAAAATTTGAAGGAATTCTGTAATTCGGTTAGCAAGTTTTATTCCATGTTAAAATTTCTCTCTATCCAGAGATGAAATAAACTATTTTTATCTGTTTTCCTGGACTCCTATCAATTTAAGAATCTTTACAACATACATAATGCAATGAGTGGAACACAGCAAAGTCTCAAATAATGAGAACCGAATTAATTGTTCCAGTGATATTGCTTGACAGATTACTAGAATTCTCTGGCTCTTATTCCAAATAGTGACACCAAATCCATTTTCCCTCATTTTTGTGTTGGGAATCTTTACACCCAAAATCATTACTGCATAAACTAATATTACTGAACACAATACAGCATAAACTAATATTACTGAACACAATACATTCTCATTCAGCAATATTTATTAAGTCATGAAATAAAAATCAGGACGTATGGCTGTACACAGTAATTAGACGTTATTTATGCTTTTTTGGCTTTTTGACACACTCAGTTGGCTTCTTCTCCTCAGTCTGCATCTCTGGTTGCCAATTCAGTGGATGGTTGCGATACATAGGCCATGGAGGGAGGGTTAGCTGAAAATACAGTCAAAGACAAGCTATTATTGCAAGAATTATTAAAATATTCAACTAGAATTGTCACAAAAAGTAAAAAAAAAACACAGACGTTAAACTTCTAAATTTATCTTAAGGAGATTAACCAGGGCAGACAACAGTACAATAGTTCTGAGAAAGTGTTACTAGACCAGATACGTTAACTTTGATTTCTCTTCTCAGATGCTGCCAGATTTGCTGAGCTTTTCCAGCAACTTCTGTTTTTAAGAGTACAATAATGATGGAACACAAGCTAAAACTTTGTAAAGAATCTCAATCTGAACAAGTCTCAGAATAAAAGCATTAGTGTATTAAGATTTATACATATTCAAAAATACTAAAATTGAAAATTTCTAAATGTAAAAGGAGACAGGAGCCACGTTGAAGTTTATTTTTCTCAGTTTCAATTATACTTTCCTTAAAGTAGCCACTGCATTCATCCACAAATCAAAATTAGTTTTTTTTAAGCTTAAGCAATATTTAATTGAGTATTTGATCATTATTGATTTTCTTAAAACTAAAAATAATTGTTACTTTCAGCAAAGAACTATAAAATTAGTATTAACACCATCAAGATCCATGACTTTAACTTCCAGATTAACTCTATGGAGAATTAAAACCAAAATAACTGCGGATACTGTAAATCAGAAACAAAAACAGAAATTGCTGGAAAAGCTCAGGTCAGGCATCATTTGTGAAGAGAAATCAGAGTTAACATTTCAGGTCTGAGTTCTGAGGAAGGGTCACCAGATCCAAAATGATAACTCTGATTTCTCTTCATGGATCCTGCCAGACATGCTGAGCTTTTCCAGCGACTTCTGTTTTTGCCTATGGACAGTTAATTTATTAATTTTTATATTCATTTTTTACAAGGATGGAGAAAAAGGGGATGCAAGCTCCTAAGTTCATGTGCATATAGGGTGAGAGTTATAGTTAGACCTAAGTACATAAAATAATAAGTTGTTAGGTCATTGTAAGGTCATTGAGAAGAGCAGATGGAATTAAGGGCTTAAGTTCAGAAGGATGTAAAAATGCTTCAATTAGGGCATTGAAAAAGTTGAACAAATGTTGTATTTTGTCGCAAATGGCAGAGTTCATGCCATTCATTACAATGTTTTTTTTTAAGCTTAAGCAATATTTAATTGAGTATTTGATCATTATTGATTTTCTTAAAACTAAAAATAATTGTTACATTCAGCAACAATGTAATGAATTTATATATAGCCGCAGAAAATTCCCACTTGGAGTAGTGTTCAGTCCTATTATGGAAAAGATGTTGAAGCTAAGAAGAGAGTACACTGCACACTCGTTAGGATGTTGACTGAAATGAAGAAATGCAAAAGAATAATGTGAAAAATCCAGAGTTTTTGTTTAAAAGTCGGAACAAGAGGAAATTATAGAGCACTTTGATAGATCAAGGATTTTCAGTAGATACATTATTAGTAGTGCATGCTGTCTCAAACAAGGTTGAGAGGCTGTGAAATGCACAATTGGATAAATAATTGAAGCAGAGGTTATGTCAACATTTACGATTGGGTTAAAAATGTTAATTAAAAAAAGGAAGAGATAGAGACAAGATAGGGCAAATGAGACTGCATGTGGTCAGAAAAATACCAACCTGAACTGGTTAATCCAAATGGCCGGTATCCATGTTATCAATTCTAAAATAATGTCATGTAGCTATGTGCTCAACTTTCTTGAAGTTGGTATTTTGAAATAACTCCTTACTGCTATGTAGCTGAAAGCTTAATTAAAAGCATAGAACACAATCCCATTGGAAATGATTTAGTCTAAAGAAAAGCTGCAAGCTGTTTTTATTAAAGGCAGTCAGGTAGCTTTAAATTATTCGAAACAGATCCTGAATATGTGCCTTAACACAGAATTGCCAATTAAATCATTATATTAAGTAACTGCACATAGAAAGTACAGTCCACAAGAGTTAGAAATTATGAAACATGTTTGATTTCAATTTTGTCTTAAATGAGTCCAGATAAAATTAGCATTTTTGTTGGTTACAATGAACTGAGAATCAAACCTGGATTTTTGCTTTGAGGCAGAGTAATTTGCTTATTACACAAGATGTTAATACATAAGAAGCACTGCAATTACAACAGTAAATCTAAAGATTGTTTATATAACTTACCAAGCATGAAATAGCAAAACCTGCCAGAACAATGTAAACAGTCCATCCAAATTGTTCAATTATGTAACCATAAATGAAGCCAATAATCTATTGAAGAAAATAAATATTGTAATTTCAAACTGCAGACCAAATTGTCTTCAATTTAAGAAAAAAAAATGTACTTACAGCAGATGCAACAATGATCCGTTGGAAAGTCTGCTCTGCTAGTTGTTGTCCCTTGTAGTCCTGCAATCAAAAAAAAAATTTCTGTGGTTTGAGAAAATTAACAAGTTGCATTATGGCACTGAAAGAAATGCCATTGTTTAACACTTTTCATTTTCTGACTGGAGATTAATTTTAACCATCTAGTTAGGGAACACTAACTAGAAACAGAAAACCTAACACATTGTTTAACTAACAGATCTATGCTACTAGATTTCACTTTTAAAAAAAACTTTACTGTATATAGAACAAAGCAAATATGACTAAATTAACACTTGTTATACAGTACACTCAATTACTTTCTTCCTCCACCAATTCTCTTAAGACTGTTATGGAGAACACTTATGTTTAATATTGCTTAGAAGACATGGGTTTGAAAGAATGTAAGGAGAAAAGAACAGATTTATTTTAAATTTATGGAAATACCTAGTGTGCCTTGAGAGCATTGAAAAGGTCAGTGTGAACAGTGGAGATTTTCAAATGAGGTTTCTTAAAAAAACCCCAAGTGATAACTGCTACTTTGCTGTACACCCCTGAAGGTGTTTGCTAAACAGTGACTGGCTTGGAGAATTTCAGGTTTTTAAATCTGATCTTCAGTTGGCAGGTTGGAAGTGACAACAAAATCTGAGATAATGACTGCTCAGCTGATTTCTTCTATTTCTGAATCTTTTTGTTGAGTTCAGGGTAAATAGTTTTTTGCTCTTCTCAGAATAATTGCAGGATTTCTCAATATTGTATTTCCTGAGTAAGCTCTGTCTGCAGAGACAACCATGTAACTTGATCATACATGCCAGAACATCAAAGCAGCAGATTTCAGAACATTCTACGCTTTATTCTTTTGCGTTCAAGAGTACACCATTGGCCAAAAGTATTTGTTTACAAAGCCAAAGCCAATCTCCTCAGAGAAATTAGATTTTCACCAATTTCATGCACACTGATACATATTTGGATATTTGTTTTGCAGATATTTAGAAGGTTAAGCATTTATACTAATATTATTGACTGTGTATGTTAACCAATTGTTGCACATTCATTGAAGTTGCTATTTGATAAAGCCATTTCACTTGAAAAGACAAACGAGGGCTTTGCTTCTGTCAGAAACAAGGATCATCTTCCCACCTGACGAGATCAAGATTAATCCTGTGCTACCATATTTAGCAGACTGATATCCATATGTTGAATGAAGCAAAATGAGAGATTCACAAGGGTCTTATTGTAAATTTATAGTGGAGCATAAACATCAGATTCTACTTCTCCTTTCTGAATCCAAATCCCTACTGGGGAAGAACCCAGCTTTAAAAGTCAACTCGCGCACTCATGGTACGACACACCTCTGGAGCAAGAACTTGAACCCAGGCCTTCTGCTTCAAGGGTAGGAACAGTACCACTATACCAGACAGCCCCACAAGCCTTGAACCCAGGTCTCTTCACTCAGCGGTAGGGACAGCTGTGGTACAGCATGACCAAGTTAAAACGCTCTAAAAATTGAGAAACAGCTTGAAACTAGTCAGTTAATTAGGTGAATTTACACTTTATATCTTCTGTCCTGGATCCCTTCAATGTGTAGACAGTCAGGAACAAAGAGGTTATTTACAAGCGAAGCTGGTTGGTTCTCAGCGGAGGTTAGAACTGTTGCAGAGAGAGCGAGAAAAAAAAGCACACAGAAACGTTGTCTTCCCCGCAGAAGTTGTCTGTTCTCTGCAGTAAAGGAAACACTAAGAAAATCAGTTGCCCTTCTCCAACAGTTGCTGTGAGCTGTAACTTCTGAATTGATAAATCAGAGGTATTTTCCAAAGTAAATCAACTTCCCTGTACTTCTTATGAACCAGTGGAAGGACACAGAAAGACAACTAAACACCAAGGGCCTGGCTACCCAAAGAAGGAGCTTCTCAACATTGGAATAGGGCATCAAAAGACCACTGAACTTACCTTCCAGCTTTTCATACCTCTGCCTATAAACTATTTTGGCGATTTGTTTGTGCACGAGAGAAACATATGTGGGGAGTTTATGTAGGGGATTGGAATTTTAGTTTGTAGTGTTATTGCCAATTGTTTATATCAGTAGTTACAGTTTAATTACTATGATGAATAATAATCCTTATTTAATACAGAAACCGGTCTGTGCTTTCTATTAACCTTGGGCTAAAGGTCAGGTAAATTAGAGTACTGTGTGTAATTTTAAAAACTTCAACATTTGGTACAACTCCCGGAATAGTGGGGTTTATGCTACACAAGTGGGTCGTAACAGAATGCATAGCAATGACACCATTTAGCATCAAAGGGAACTCAATTTACAAAATATTCCTGAATATGAGCACCATGGAAGATTTATTCAAATATAAAATTATCAGAGGCAGCCTTTTGTACATATCTGCTTACATGACATTGTGAATTTTAACCAGCAACGACCTGAAAATAGTTTTTTAAAAAAACATGTTCACAGATGTTATGACACACCATAGTAGCCTACAGGCAGAGAACTACCACTATGCCACAAGAGGTCTAATAAACCTCTGTTCCTTGACAAGGAATCAAGTTTATGTTGCAAGATAAGAACATTAAATCCTAACCACTAGACCACCAGGATGTTAACATTTTTAAAAATCAACAGATTTAAATGGGTTATGACACACCTCATGAAGCAAGTGGGACGTGAACCCAGGCCTTCTGGCAGAGAGAAAGGGACCCCTGTGCCACAAGAGTGCCACAATAGAAATAATATAAAAGAATCGACGTTTCAGGCATAAGCCCTTCTTCGGATTCCTGAAGGGCTTATGCCCGAAACGTCGATTCTCCTGTTCCTTGGATGCTGTCTGACCTGCTACGCTTTTCCAGCAACACATTTTCAGCTCTGATCTCCAGCATCTGAAGTCCTCACTTTCTCCCCTAATATAAAATAAGTACCAACATTCATGTTTACAGCTTAAGGACAGAAAATTAAAATGAATCAGAGTATCTACTCAACTAACAATCATAGACAGGATAATATGCTTACCTTTTTATACACTTCTAATCCTGGCTACAGCAACGAAGCTTTGGCACATGGTCTATGAAAAAGACTGGGAAAGTGGAATGATAACCAGGGCACACCTCTTTAAATAATCAGTTTTTAAAAGATTCCAATCTTTAGTGGGATGTAAGTGGATGAGTGGGCAAGTGGATGGACAGATAAGTGGAGCAAGAGGTCAGGTATATGGCTAGTTAAACCATTAGAGCCAGGTATTTGGGTCTGGGTTGAGTAATGAGTTGGCTTGCACTGCTAATCACTCAGCTACACCAGAAATTAAACATCTTAATATTCCTGAGGAACGTATCTGGATAAGTAGCATAAGATTAGTCCCAAGTCTCCAGCACCAAGATCAGCATAAGAGACATTTGCAGAAGTTCCTGGACTGCAAAGTAAAAGTTTAAATTTCCTATGGAATTACGTCGGCTGTGTACATCAGGATATTTTTGAACTCCTGATGCACAGCAGACCCTTAAGTTCCACTGTTTACTATACATGAAGACTGGAGCCATGGTTTTCAATTTCCAGTTATACAATCTATGTACAGTATACTATTTCACTTTCCAACAGTTCAGTTCCTAACATTTCTCATTATGGTCAAGACATGCTTAAAACTAATGCCACGGTGTTATATACTAAGAAACTAAGTAATAGTTTTAAAACTTTGTTTCAATAGGCAAGCAAAGCAACGGACTTGATTTTCTTATAAAAATGGGGTTGCATCAGAATGGAATTACCACGTTATAGCAGAACTGATTGTAAATGTTAGGTGCTGCATTTTGGAAAGACAAATCGGGGCAGGACTTAAGACACTTAGCAGAAAGATCCTGGGGGGTATTGCTGAACAAGCAGATCTTGGAGTGCAGGTTCATAGTTCCTTGAAATTCGAGTCACAGGTGAATAGGTTAGTGAAGAAGGTGCTTGGTATGTTTGCATTGGTCAGTGCATTGACTATAGGAGTTTGCAGGTCATGCTGCAGCTTTACAGAACATTGGTTAGGCCATTATTGGAATACTGCGTGCAATTCTGCTCTCACTTCGATAGGAAGAATGTTGTGAAACTTGAAAGGCTTCAGAAAAGATTTACAAGCATTTTGCCAAGGTTGAAGGGTTTGAGCTTTAGGGATAGGCTGCGGCTATTTTCCCTGGAGTGTCAGAGGCTGAAAGGTAACCTTATAGAGATAAAAAAGGTCATGAGGGGCATGGATAGGGTAAGTCTTTTCTTCGGGGCGGATGAGTCCAAAACTAGAGGGCATAGGTTTAAGGCAGGAGGGGAAATATTTAGAAGAGACCCAAGGGCAACTTTTTCCACAGAGGTTGGTGCACGTATGGAATGAGCTGCCAGAGGAAGTGGTGGAGGCTGGTACAATTACAGCATTTAAAAGGCATTTGGATAAGTATATGAACATGATGGGTTTAGAAGGATATGAGCCAAATTCTGGCAAATGGGACTAGATTTATCTCCAATATCTGTTAGCATGGATGAGTTGGACCAAAGAGTCTGTTTCCAAGCTGCACATCACTATAAGTCTATTCACACCTTTAACTGCAAGCTATTGGTCTACACAAAGATCATAAACTCTTAACACTCCTTGAGCTGAGTCACGTGAGCTAAATGGAGAAAGGTCACATCCCTGATAACAGAGTCATAGAGATGTACAGCATGGAAACAGATGCTTGGGTCCAACTCTTCCATGCCAACCAGATATCCCAACCCAATCTAGTCCCACCTGTCAGCACCCGGCCCATATCCCTCCAAACCCTTCTTATTCATATACCCATCCAAATGCCTCTTAAATGTTGCAATTGTACCAGCCTCCACCACTTTCTCTGGCAGCTCATTCCATACACGTACCACCCTTTGCGTGAAAAAGTTGCCCCTTAGGTCTCTTTTATATCTTTCCCCTCTCACCCTAAACCTATGCCCTCTAGTTCTGGACTCCCCCACCCCAGGGAAAAGACTTTGCCTATTTACCCTACCCATGCCCCTCATAATTTTGTAAACCTTTATAAGGTCACCCCTCAGCCTCCAAATCTCCAGGGAAAACATCCCTAGCCTCTTCAGCCTCTCCCTATAACTCAAATCCTCCAACCCTGGCAATGTGTGAGTTTGCTATCAACAAGACAAAAAGGTCACCTAAATCTGAGATAAAAGGATGTCAAGAGCAAGTTATTAAGAGGTCATACTGAACTTGAAATGTTAACTGTTTCATCAACAGATGCTGCCAGACCAGAGCTTTTCCAGCACCTTTTTTTATTTTGTATCTCTGGCATCCACAGTAATTTGTTTGAAATTTTTGGAAGCACTACCTCAAGCTGACTAAGATCAGAGTTGACAGATAGATGTCTCACTGCTGGCATGGTGCTTGCAGACAAGCAACCAAGAAGGGGACAGAAAAAGAACATGACAAAAGAAATGACCAGATGACAGAAAGTGCCCTCCAAAGAAAAGTTGTGCACAGGCCAATGCCATCATCTGTTCCAGTTGCAGACAGGCACAACTGATGTTCAATCCAGCAAATGGCTTACAGATCTCCCACAGACCATAGTTTCCAGAGATAGATAGTTTCCATCAATTTTCTGGGTTTTTTTCAGCCCAACTGACCAAAAGAATTCTACATGTCAACCTCCTCCTGCTTAATTTCTAGGGCAGATATGGCTGTCACGAGGGGTCATAATTTAAACTGATTGGAGGAAGGTTTTGGGGAGATGTCAGACGTAGGTTCTTTGCGCAGAGAGTGGTGGGTGCATAAAATGCACTGCCAGCGGGGGTCATAGAGTCAGACACATTAGGGACATTTAAGTGACTGCTAGACAAGCACATGGTCAGCAGTAAATTGAGGGGTGTGTAGGTTGGGTTGCTCTTGGATTACAGTAAGTGCTCAGCACAACATCGTGGGCCAAAGGGCCTGTACTGTTCAATGGTCTATGTTGTTTCATTCTCCCTCAGCACCTTATTCAGCTTCCCTTTAAATGAAATATCCATTATGATCAGCAGACATCCCAAAGTTTACAAACTTTTCTGAGTAATCATTATTGTTCATGTAGGAAACGCAGCCACTAATTTCTCACACAGCAAACTCGCAAAATAAAGCAATGTGATAACAACGTAAAATAATCTGTTTCTGCGATGTTAATGAGGACTACTCTCCAACTCCTCTTTGAAATGATGTCGTGAGATCTTTTACATCCTCCTCAGAAAGCAGATGGGCTCTTGTCATAATGGTTTATGTAAAAGACAGCACCTCCTACTGGGGATCTCCCTCAGTACTACACTGGAGCGTCAACGCCGATTTCTGTGCTGAACTAAGAGACAGGGTCTTAAAACAACAACTTCAGACAACAAAGGGTTAGCCATTCCTCAAAAAAAGGGGAAAGGTACATAATGCAACCGACTGGGTTTAAGAGACCTGATCTCTGTCTTCACATTGCCAAGGGACAAGCCCAGAACTTGAGCTTCCCAAAGGCAAATATCAAACAGAGGCGGATGGACGAGGAGCCGCTCAATCCCCGAAAGCAAAATGTGCTCACACCCATGTAACTGCTTACCATATGGGTAGGAAACGACTTCAAGTAGGAAAGCATCTTTCAAACTTTAACCTGTCGTCCCTAGCCAGCCACAACCCTCAACCCCTACCCGGATTTACCGCGCTTTCGTGAAGCTTCGGCCTCTCGCCTGAAAGATACGCAATCACTTTTCCTAGGACCCCACACCTTAGCAACCAGTGAGCCACCTCACAACTGCCGGTACAGAATTGCACAGCCAGGTGGTTTTAAAAAATATATATATAATTATCAAAAACTCTTTGTAAATGATATATCCAGAGTGGTATTCTATCTTATGGAGCGTGCTTTGTTTTTTGAGGTAAAGGATTCGGGCAGTAAGTTAGACATCCTACTCTCGTGTTGAGTTGGCAGTTGGCTTGTTAAAGTTCGTGCCTTCGCGGTGATATTGGTAAGGATTCTCAACAATGAATGTTTGTTGTTAGAATCCAACTTTATGGAGTTTCTCATTCTTTCTGTATTGTCGCTTTCCAAACTCAGCAAATGGATCTTTCTTCCCTCGCCCTTTTCAATTCGCTGTAAACGTGTGGAGTTTCTTCCTGAAGGTATTCAGTTATCCAGTGTGTGTTTTCCTCGCAAAATAACTAGAAAGCAAAGACAAATCCTTTGTTCTAAGTTGATTTTAAATATTTCCTGTGTGGGAACAGACTGGTAAACTCACTTATAATTGTCCCTGCTAGCTATATTATTACATTGAATTTGCGGTTTGTCTCAAAGGGCTTCGTACATGTATGCTGCTGTCCACTGTATAGAGGATGTTCACACGTTATACGATGTTTTGCATTCACGTCGCTGACTTGTGGATGAAATGAAAATCTCTCACACTCGCGATGTGTTATTTTCAACATGGTTCAGCTTAATGTACAACTCGTAAGGGCTACTACCTTACCATCTATTCCCAGTATCCTGTTTGAAGATTCTAAATTACATTATGTTCTCCCGCATTACTCATCGTAAGCAATCGACTTGAACTTTATCAGAATTGTCATTGCAATCTTTCGACAGTGAGTACATTTGTAACAAGTATAGAAGGTGTCAGTGGTGTGCAATAAGAAATGCTGAAGGATTGTGGTTTTGAGTTGGCTGTTCATCTCTAACTGCATCTCCATCCTCCACTTAATGTCCTAATGTCCTATCATTCCTCTTATATTATAGGTTAAAATAGAATATTTTAAAAACGCTCTTTACGTTTGTGTATTTTTACAATTAAAACGATTTTCTGTTTGCGTCATTGCTTAAATGTCACAAATGCATTTTCTGGAGAATAGCCAATGTTATTCCCTTCCTAGAAGGGCACCTGGGATAATCTGGGAAATTACAGACCAGTGAGCCTTATTTCGGTGGTGGGGAACTTATTGGAGAAGATTATTAGGGACGGGATTTAATCCCATTTGGAAAAATATGGACTTATTAGCGATAAACTGCATGGCTTTTTACAGGGGAGATTGTGTCTCACAAACTTGTTTGAGTTTTTCGAGGAAATGACAAAGACGATTGAGGGCAGGATGATGGACGTTGTCTACATAGACTCTAGAAAGGTTTTTGTCAAGGTGCCTCATGGCAGGTTGATATAGAAGGTGAAGTCACATGGAATCTGCAGTGAGGTGGGGAGATGGCTGCAGAACTGGCTTGGTCATAGAAGACCAATAGGGGTGAAAAGTGCCTTTCTGACTCGAGATCTGTGACCACTGGTGTCCCACAGGGACTTGTTGGGCCGAAGGGCCTGTTTCCACACGGGAATCTAATCTAATCTAATCTAATCATACCATACATTAGTACATCAGGATAATAGAACCAAATGCGAAATACATGTTACAGCTACAAAGAAGGTGCAGAGAGAGATCAACTCTAATATATGAGAGATCTGTTCAGGAGTCTGATAACAGAGGGGAAGAAACTGTTTTTGAATCAGTTGGTATATGTTTTCAAACTTCTGTATCTTCTGCCCAGTGTATGGAAGGCTGGTTTGCGTGATCAATTGGGCTGTGTTCACAACTCTAATTTTTTGCCATCTTGGGCAGACAGTTGCCATGCCAAGCTGCGATGTATTCGGATAGGATGCTTTCTATGGTGCATCTCTAAAAATTGGTAAGAGTCATTTTGGACATGCCGAATTTCCTTAGCCTTCTTAGGAGATGGAGGCGTTGTTTTGCTTTTTTAATGGTGGTGTCGATGTGGATGGACCAAGACCGTTTGTTATCATTATTTCTAGGAAGTTTATGCTCTCAGCTAAATCTACGTCAGCACCATTGATACAGACAGGGGTGTGTTCTCCACTCTGCTTCCTGAAATGGATGACCAGCTCCTTCATTTTTCTGTTGTTCATGGAGAGATTATTGCCTTTATGCCATGCCACTAACCAGTTGACTCTTTCCTGTACTCTGTCTCATTGTTTTTCAGGTCCAACCCACTATGGTGGACTTAGAGTGAAATTTGGTTGCAAAGTTGTAAGTGTAAAAGGAGTACAGTAAGAGTCTGAGTTCGCAGCCATGTGGGGCACTGGTGTCGAGGATTATCGTGAAGGAAGTGTTATTACCTCTCCTTACTGCTTGCAGTCTGTGGGTCAGGATGTTGAGGATCTAATTGCACAGTAGGGAAGCAGAGTCCTAGATCTCAGAATTTAGAGATGACTTTGGTTGGAATTATGGTGTTGAAGGCAGGGCCATAGTCAATAAGTAGGAGACTGACATTGTCCAAATGTTCAAGGATGCATGTAGGACCAATAAGATGGCATTTGCCATGGACCTATTGTGCCATAGGCAGATTGTAGAGGATCAAGCAGTCTGGGAGGCTGGAGCTAAATATGTGCCATGATTAATGTCTTGAATCACTTCATGATTATGCATGTCACAGCGAGAAGCGATGGTCATTGAGGCACACTACTTGATATTTCTTTTACACAAGGATGACTATGGTATTCTTGAAGCAGGTAGGAACTTCAGATTATAGTAAAGAGAAATTAAAGATGTCTGCGAATACTCCCACCAACTGGTCTGCATAGGATCGGAGTGCACAGCTGGAGACTCCATCTGGACTGGTCGCTTTCCATGAGTTCACTCGCAAGAGGCCAATTTGAAGTCTGCAGCGGTGACTGTGGGTTCTGGGGAACCTGAGTCTGAAGGAGAACGTTGCTGGTCTGGTTAGTAAGTTTGCGGACATTACAAAGATTGCCAGAGGATACAGCAGGATAAAGCTGTGCTGCGGTCCTGGGCAGGAAAATGGCAGATGGAATTTAATTCAGACAAATGCAAGGTGACGCATTTTAGAAGGTCTAGTGCAGGAGGGAAGTATACAACCCTTAGAAGTATTAACACAAGGAGGGATCTAGGCATACATGTCCACATTCCCTGAAAGGGGCAACACGTGGATAAGGTGGTCAAGAAGACGTATGGCATGCTTGTGTTTGGTTGGGGTATAAACTTTGGTAAGTCATGTTGCAGGTGAATTGAACTTTAGGCCACATTTGGAACATTGTGTACAGTTCTGGTCACCCCCATGACTAAAAGGATGTGGAGACTTTGGAGTAGGTGCAGAAAAGGTTTACCAGGATATTGCCTGATCTGGAAGGTATTGGATGTCTGGAGAGATTGGACAAAATTGGGTCATTTTCACTTGAACCATGGAAGCTGAGGGGTGACCTGATAGAAGCTCTCAAAATTATGAAAAGCATCGAAAGAGTAGATAGTTGGTGTCATCTTTCCAGGGTAAAAATGTCAGTTACTAGAACACATAGATTTAAGATAAAAGAAGGAAAATTTTTAAATGAGATGTGAGAGGCATGTTTTGACAAGGACATGGAATGCACTGCTAGACAAGTTGGTAGAGCCAGATCCAACAGCAACATATAAGGGGCATGTTAATAGATATATCAATAGGCAAGGAATAGAGAGATATGGTCCAGGTAGAGGCAAATGATTTTTAGTTTAGAAAAGACATCATGTGGTAGTGGAGGCTTGGTGGGCAGAGGTGTCCGTTCCTATGCTGTACTGTTCTTTGTTCTTCTGTATGACAAGGAGGATGTTCTACAGGGGATGTGTACAGATTGTAAGTTGGCTCGCTGAGCTGGCAGGTTTGTCACCATGCTAGGTAACATCATCAGTGAGCCTCCGGTGAAGCTCTGGTGTTTTGTCCCACTTTCTATTTATGTGTCTTGGTCTATTAAGATGGGTGGTATAATTTCCAGTTCTTTTTCTCAGAGATTGGTAAATGGGGTCTAAATTGATGTGTTTATTGATGGCATTCCAATTTGAATGCCAGGCCTTTAAGAATTCCTGTGTGTGTCTCTGATTAGTCTGTCCTTGGATGATGTGTTATCCCAGTCGAAGTGGTGTCCTTCTTCGTCTGAATGTAAGGACACTAGTGATAGTGGGTCATCGTGGCTAGTTGGTGTTTGTGTCTCCTGGTGACTAGTTTTCTGCCTGTCTGTCCCATGTAGCGTTTGTTACAGTCCTTGCATGGTATTTTGTAAATGACGGTTGTTTAGCTGGTTGTTGGTATAGGGTCCTTTAAGTTCGTCTGTAGTTGTTTAATGTGTTGGTAGGTTTGTGGGCTACCATGATACCCAGGGGTCGGAGTAGTCTGGTAGTCATCTCTGAGATGTTTTTGACATATGGTGGTGTGCCTAGGGTTTTCTGGGTGTGTTATGTCAACTTGTTTGGGTTTATTGTTTAAGAATTGGTGGACTGTGATTATCAGCCTTATTCCTGATGAAGGGTGTTTGCCTGAAATGTTGATTTTCCTGCTCCTTGCATGCTGCCAACCCCCACCCCCTCTGCTGAGAGCATGCAGGTTCTGGGCATCCTCCATCGCCACTCCCTCGCCACCTGACACCTGGAGGAAGAATGCCTCATCTTCCACCTTGGGACCCTTCAATCCCAAGGCATCAATATGGACTTTACCAGTTTCCTCAATTCTCCCCCCCCCCCCCCCCCCCCCCCACCTCAGTTCCAACCTTCCAGGTCAGGACTGTCCTCATGACCTGTCCCATCTGTCAATCTTCCTTCCCACCTATCCACTCTACCCTTCTCTCCGACCTATCACCTTTTACCCCCATCTCCATCCACCTATTGCACTCTCAGCTTCTCCCCAGGCCTACCCCCCCTCCCATTTATCTGTCCACCCCCAAGGCTCCCAGCCTCACTCCTGATTAAAGGCTTTTGCCCGAAACGTCAATTTTCCTGTGCCTCAGATGTTGCCTGACCTGCTGTGCTTTTCCAGCACCACTCTAATCTCCAGCATCTGCAGTACCCACTTCTGCCTGTGTTTATCGGGTACCCATTCTTCTTGAATATGCTGTATAGGTATTTTTCTTCTGCTGCTCGTAATTCCTGGACATGCAAGGACTGTAACAAAACACTACATCGGACAGACAGACAGAAAATTAGCCACCAGGATACAAGAACACCAACTAGCCACCAAAAGTCATGATCCACTATCACTAGTATCCTTACATACAGACGAAGAAGGGCACCACTTCGACTGGGATAATACATCCATCCTAGGACAGGCTAAACTGAGACACACAGGGGAATTACTAGAGGCCTGGCATTCAAACTGGAACTCCGTCAACAAACACATCAATTTGGACTCTATTTATCAACCTCTGAGAGAAAGAACCGGAAATGATATCACCCGCCGTAACAGACCAAGACACATAAATGGCAGCGGAACAGAACACCAGCGCTTCACCGGAGGCTTACTGATGATGTTACTTTGCATGATGACGAAACATCTGGAAAAAAACCTGCCAGCTCAGCGAGCAAATTTACAACCTGAACTTCAACCTAGGCTATAAATCTTCTCAAAAATCACAGAAGATGTGTACATTCTGTTGTACAGTATAATGTGTGTTTAGCACATATTTTGTGAGGTTTGAAACACAACATTACAGTTACTGCCTTTTATCATAGTACCCATTTGTCTGCCCTCCTCAGAATACTGCAATACTCCAGCAAATCACAGCGAAAACTGGAGGAGCAACATCTCATCTTCAGACTAAGCACTTTCCAACCTTCTGGGCGCAATGTTCTGTTCAATACCTTCAGACTTTGTGTCCACTTGCATTATTTCCCTTTCTTTTAGCTTTACATTCACTGTCACCATGTCCTCTCTCTCTCCTCCCCCCACTCCAGTGTGACTGTCTTTCCAATCTTGCAGTTAGACACGACATTGTTCTGCCATTCTCACATTCCGATCACTTAATCTGAACCGTTAATATCCTTTATCCCCATCCTTTCTCTCCTGCCTGAAGCACTAGGATCTCCAGCACTTTTCGGTTTCATTACCATTACAGTCCCAGCCCGTACCTTATTCCATTGTTTCTTGTGGGAGAAATAGCCTGATGTGAGTTGCATAGACAACTTCAATGTTTTTACGGTCCCTTTCCCATATTACTATCGGAAAAATTCCTCAATATAAGTCATTTTGATATAAATTGCACTGTTCTGGAAAAAATCTTTGAGATTTATAAAAGAACACCTGTGGTCTTACTTGGCATTCTTTGGAATGAAACCATGAAAGGAGCAGTCTGTCAAACAACTTTTGTCAGATGTTTATTTTAAAAATGGTTGTTTCGTCTTCAGTCCTGTAGAGAAATTTTAATGTTTTTTTTTCTAGAACATCTGAGGCTGAGGGGTGACCTTTATAGATGTTTAGAAAATCATGAGGGGCATGGCTATAGGAAATAGACAAGGTCTTTTCCCTGGTGGGGAGTCCAGAACTGGAAGGCATAGGTTTTGGGTGAGAGGAGATAAAATTTAAAAGGACCTAAGGGGCAAAATTTTCATGTGTGTGTATAGAAAGAGTTGCCAAAGGAAGTTGTGGAGTCTGGTACAAATACAACATTTAAAAGGCATCTAGAAAGGTGTGTGAATAGGAAGGGTTTAAAAGGATATGGGCCAAGTGCTGGCAAATGGGACTAGCTTAATTTAGGATACTGGTGGGCATAGACAAGTTGGGCCGAAGGACCTGCTTCCATGCTGTACATCTCTATGACTCTATATAAATTGTTTACAAACAATTTATATTAGAGTCATAGAGATGCATAGCATGTTTACAAACAATTTAAATTGAGGATTTGGTTAAGAAAAAGAAGGAGCCATGTGTCAGATATAGCCAGGATGGATTGAGTGAATCCTTAGAGTATAAAGGCAGTAGGAGTACACTTAAGAGGGAAATCAGGAGGGCAAAAAGGGGACATGAGATCGATTTGGCAAATACAGTTAAGGAGAATCCAAAGGGTTTTTTCAAATACATTAAGGACAAACAGGTAACCAGGGAGAGAATGGAGGCCCTCAAAGATCAGCGGCCTTTGTTTGGAGCCGCAGGAGATGGGGCAGATATTAAACAAGTATTTTGCATCTGTACTTACTGTGGAAAAGGACATGGAAGACATAGAATGCAGGGAAATAGTTGGTGACATCTTGAAAAATGTCCATATTACAGAGGAGGAAGTCCTGGATGTCTTGAAACACATAAAAGTGGATAAATCTCCAGGACCTGATCAGGTGTACCATAGAACTCTGTAGGAAGGTAGCGAAGTGATTGCTGGGCCTCTTGATGAGATAGGCAGAAGAGGGTACTGCAGATGCTAGAGATTAAAGTTAAGATTAGAGTGGTCATGGAAAAGCACAGCAGGTCAGGCAGCATCCGAGGAGCAGGAAAAATCGACATTTTGGGATTCCTGATGAAGCACCTGCTGTGCTTTTCCAGCATCATTCTACTCTTACTGAGATACTTGTATCATCGATAGTCACAGGTGAGGTGGAGGAAGACTGGAGGTTGGCTAACATGGTGTCACTATTTAAAAAAGGTGATAAGAACAAGCCAGGGAACTGCAGACCAGTGAGCCTGATGTCGGTGTTAGGCAAGTTGTTGGAGGGAATCCTGTGGGACAGGATGTACATGTATTTGGAAAGGCAAGATCTGATTATGGATAGTCAACATGCCTTTGTTCGTGGGAAATCATGTCTCAGAAACTTGCTTGAGTTTTTTGAAGAAGTCACAAAGAAGTAGACGTGATCCATATGGACTTCAGTAAGGCGTTTGGCAAGGTTTCCCGTGGGAGACTGGTTAGCAAGGTTAGATCTCATGGAATACAGGGAGAATTAGTCATTTGAATACAGAACTGGCTCAAAGGTAGAAGACAGAGGGTGATGCTGGAGGGTTATTTTTCAGACTGGAGGTCTGTGACTAGTGGAGTGCCACAAGGATCGGTGCTCAGTCCACAATTTTTTGTCATTTGTATAAATGATTTGGATGTGAGCATAAGAAGTATAGTCAGTAAGTTTGCAGATGACACCAAAATTGGAGGTGTAGTGGACAGAGAAGAAGGTTACCTCCGATTACAATGGGATCTTGATCAGATGGGCCAATGGGCTGAGGAGTGGCAAATGGAGTTTAATTTGGGTAAATGTGAGGTGCTGCATTTTGGGAAAGCAAATCTTAGCAGGACTTATTCACTGAATAGTAAGGTCCTGGGGAGTGTTGCTGAACAAAGAGACCTTGGAGTGTAGGTTCATAGCTCCTTTGAAAGTGGAGTTGCAGGTGGATATGATAGTGAAGAAGGCATTTGGTATGCTTTCTTTTATTGGTCAGAGTATTGAGTACAGGAGTTGGGAGGTCATGCTGCGGCTGTACAGGACATTGGTTAGGCCATTTTTGGAATATTGCGTGCAATTCTGATCTCCTTATCAGAAGGATGTTGTGAAACTTGTAAGGGGTCAGAAAAGATTTATAAGTATGTTGCCAGGGTTGGTGGTTTTGAGCTATAGGAAGAGGCTGAATAGGCTGGGGCTGTTTTCCCTGGAGCATCGGAGGCTGAGGGGTGACCTCATAGAGGTTTATAAGATCGTGAGGGGCATGGATAGGGTACATAGTCAAGGTCTTTTCCCTGGGGTAGCTGAGTCCAAAACTAGAGGACATAGGTTTAGGGTGAGAGGGGAAAGATATAAAAGAGACCCAAAGAGTCAGTTTTTCACGCAGAGGGTGATACGTGTGTGGAATGGGCTACCAGAGGAAGTGGTGGAGGCTAGTACAATTACAACATTTAAAAGGCATCTGGATGGGTACTGAATAGGAAGGGTTTGAAGGGATATGGGGCGGGTGCTGGCAGGTGAGACTAGATTGGGGTTGGATATCTGGTTGGCATGGACAAGTTGGACCGAAAGGTCTGTTTTTGTGTTGTGCATCTCCTATGACTCTATGACATTATCATTATAAATAATGTGGGAATATATTGACGAGCCTATGCAGTCTTTCAAGCATGCTGAAAGAAAATCTTTTTATATATATTTTAACTGTTATAGAGACCTCAAACCATATTTCACAATGTATTAATAAATAATACGTATTGGTATGGCTTAAAGGATCTTAAAATTTCCAAAAATCAGAATTCTTATTTTTAACAATTTCTGAAGCAGACACCCATTATAATGTTTCTCTGTAAAAATGCACAACAAAATTGCTTACCAATTTTGGATTCTGATTGCAAAATGCAAAATACTACTCATGGCAATTTTAAAAGACAGTAAGACAAAAAAGTAACTTGGTTTTGAAAATAAAAGCTACTGTAAGCAAAACCTGTGTTTTCTCTAATACAGATTGATAGGCAGAGTCTGGAAATCAAATATCAAAGCTAGAGAGTTCATTGATTATTGCGTATTACTTCCCATTACAGGTTTTCGTATCAATTGGAAATTGATCTTAAGTAAAATTGCACTACTGATGTACAGAATTTGTGGATGAATAAGAGAGAAATAGTCATACAAATCATAATAATTTGAATGAAAACGTAATTAGAAACCATGAATTTTAGAGAGAGATGCATGTGGACATAACATGCTGTAGCTAGAAGAAATTCCCAGGCTGGTGCTGATGGCAATTTGGTACAGCACATACATTGCTGAAAAGTATACAAAGCAAACTTTGGAGCTTGCGTCTTTTTCTTTTGAAGAGGTTTTAAGCCACAGGTGCAGAACTGTTTCCTCCAAGCTAATGAAATAAATATCTTGTGAGGCATTGCATTTTTTTCTCTCTTTGCCACAGCTAAAAGTTGGACTACCTTGCCAGAATTGCAAGTGAGACAATCTGTTTCACTGAATTTGTCTTTGCCAAGAGTGTGTTTTTGGCGGTTAGTATATTGGAACTGTTGCTGTTTAGTAGTTAAATAATCTAAATTTTCCAAGAGAGTTAGGTTATTCCGATTCTTCTTGTTTGTATTTTAATTATAGAATAAAAATAAAGTGTGTTTTGCTTAAAGCTGAATAGTGTAAACAATCAAATTACATCTGGACTACAGCACCTTACACTTGCCTTTAAATAAGAAAAAGTTAGGGTCTAGCTACTTTCTTGATATATTTGAAGGGGGTTAGGTCTGGTCCATAGCAGGACCTTTTTAAAAAAAACAGATTTGACATTTGTAGCACTGAAACTTGACTGTTATTTCCTTTGGAATAGTTCAAATTCAGTTTTTCAAACTAACTAAAATTTTTCCTCACATATTGCATATCTTGTATATTTCAATAGGTACACCTCTCATTCTTCTAAATTCTAAATGAGTACAGGCCCAACTTACTCAGCCATTCTCACAGGACAGTTCCTCCATATATGTTATCAATCTAGTGAATTTTCTCTGGACTGCCTCCAATGCCAGAATATCTTTACTTAGATAAAGGGCCCAAAACTGTTCGGCTGTGGTCTGACTAATACCTTGTATAATTTTAGCAAAACCTCACCATGTTTATAATCTGTTCCTTTTGAAAAGAAGGCCAGCATTCCATTTGCCTTTCTTATTACCTGCTGAACTTGGATGCTAGCTTTTTGTGACTCATGGATGAAGTCTCCCAAAGTCCCTCTATGCTTTAGATTTCTGTAGTCTTTCTTAATTTATATAATATTCAGCACCTTTCTTCTTCCTGCCAAAGTGCAAATCTCACATTCTTCTGTCACCTCTGCCTCTGAGCTAACTTTTACAATCAGGACTTCCGTCCACCTTCTGAGGACCCCCTTCACTCACCTCCAACACACTCCTTCCACCTGGACACCCCACGCTGGCCTATTACCCGCCCTGGACCTCTTCATTTCCAACTGCCACTGAGACATTAACCGCCTCAAACTGTCTTACCCCCTCCCCCATTCCAACCTCTCACCCTCACAATGCACAGCCCTCCACTCCCTCTGCTCCAATCCCAACCTCACCATCAAACCAACAGATAAAGGGGGTGCACTGGTAGTCTGGCGCACTGACCTCTACACCACTGAAACCAGACGCCAACTCGAAGACACCTCCTCCTACTGCCTCCTCGACCATGACCCCACCCTCCATCACCAAACCATCATCTCCCAGACCATACAGAACCTTATCACCTCAGGAGATCTCCCATCCACAGCTTCCAACCTCGTAGGCCGGGAACCCCGCACCACCCAATTCTACCTCCTTCCCAAGATCCACAAGCCTGAACACCTTGGCCGACCCATTGTCTCAGCCTGCTCCTGCCCCACCGACCTCATCTCTACCTACCTCGATACTGTCATATCCCCCAGTCCAGGAACTCCCCACATATGTTCGAGACACCATCCACGCCCTCCACCTCCTCCAAGACTTCCGTTTCCCCAGTCCCCAACGCCGCATCTTCACCATAGACATCCAATCCCTCCACACCTCCATCCGCCATGACCAGGACCTCCAAGCCCTCCGTTTCTTCCTCTCCTGAAGTCCCCAACAGTACCCTTCCACTGACACTCTCATTCATTTGGCTGAACTGGTCCTCACCCTTAATCATTTCTCCTTCGAATCCTCCCACTTCCTCCAGACCAAAGGGGTAGCCATGGGCACCCGTATGGGCCCCAGCTCTGCCTGTCTCTTTGTCGGCTACGTAGAACAGTCCACCTTCCGTAGTTACACCGGCACCACTCCCCATCTCTTCCTCCACTACATTGATGACTGCATCGGCGCCACCTCGTGCTCCCGCGAGGATGTTGAGCAGTTCATCAACTTCACCAACACATTCCACCCCAACCTTAAATTCACCTGGACCATCTCTGACACCTCCCTCCTCTTCCTGGACCTCTCCATCTCCATTAATGACGACTGACTGACTTGACACTGACATTTTTTACAAACCCACCGACTCCTACAGCTACCCAGATTACACCTCTTCCTACCCTACCTCCTGCAAAAATGCCATCCCATATTCCCAATTTCTCCGCCTCCGCCGTATCTGCTCCCAGGAGGACCAGTTCCACCATAGAAGACACCAGATGGCCTTCTTCTTTAGAGACCGCAATTTCCCTTCCCACGTGGTTAAAGATGCCCTCTGAAGATGCCCTCCAACGCATCTCATCCACATCCTGCACCTCCACCCTCAAACCCCACCCCTCCAACCGTAACAAGGACAGAACCCCCCGGTCCTCACTTTCCACCCTACCATCCTTTGCATTAACCACATCATCTGCCAACATTTCCGCCACCTCCAAACGGACCCCACCACCAGAGATATATTTCCCTTCCACCCCTTTCCGCAAAGACCGTTCCCTCTGTAACTACCTGGTCAGGTCCACGCCCCCCAACAAACCACCCTCCCGTCCTGACACCCTCCCCTGCGCCCACACCTCCTCCCTCACCACCATCCAAGCCCCCAAAGGAGCCTTCCACCTCCATCAAATTTCACCTGCACATCCACCAATGTCATTTCTTGTATCCATTGCTCCTGATGCAGTCTTCTACATTGGGGAGACTGGATGCCTCCTCGCAGAGCGCTTCAGGGAACATCTCCGGGACACTCACACCACTCAACCCCACTGCCCTGTGGCCCAACATTTCGGCTCCCCCTCCCACTCTGCCGAGGACATGCAGGTCCTGGGCCTCCTCCACCGCCGCTCCCTCACCACCTGACACCTGGAGGAAGAATGCCTCATCTTCCGCCTCGGAACACTTCAACCCCAAGGCATCAATGTGGACTTCACCAGTTCCTCACCCCACCTCATCCCAGCTCCAGCCTTCCAGCTCAGCACAGCCCTCATGACCTGTCCTACCTGTCTATCTTCCTTTCCACCTATTCACTCCACCCTCCCTGAGCTATCACCTTCATCCCCACCCCCATTGTACTCTTTGCTACCTTCTCCCATCCCCCCTCCCCCATTTATCTTTCCACCCTGGAGGTTTCCTGCCTCTATTCCTGATGAAGGGCTTTTGCCCAAAACGTCAATTTTCCTGCTCCTCAGATGCTGCATATCCTGCTGAGCTTTTCCAGCACCACTCTAATCTAAACTCCGGTTTCCAGCATTTGCAGTCCTCACTGCTGCCTATTATATTTTATCTGTTAGTTTTTGCCCACTTGTTTAATTTGTCTATATCTCACTGCAGATCTTTTGAGTCGCCATCACCACTTGCCACCTTGCCTTTTGTTGTGTTCTCTGCAAACGTGGTTATAATACAGTAATATAGTGTAATATGTAGTCTAGTAATTGGTTTAATTTTCCATCACCATTCATGACCAAATTTGGCAGGATAGCAGAGTTTTGATCTGATCTACTGATTGTGTGAGCATTTTGCTCTGCATGCTACTTCTGCTGTTTAGCAGCTTCACCAGATCAGCCATTCATTTTCATATATGCCTGGTGCTCTTGGCATGCTAACCTGGCCAAAAACACACAAAAGATTGGAAAAACCTTCAATGAATTGTGGAAAGAGACACAAATAAGGATTCAGATCTGTTTCAAGCATCTATACTATTTTGCTTTAATGTGCTGACCTGCATCTCCTCTTTGAATCTAGCTTGGTAGGCAGATTGAGGGACATGCTAAATCTTTAGATTATAGATTGTGGTTAAATATAAATCTGCTGCAGACAGTGGCCATAGCTTTGAGTCATCATGCTCAATTTTGAGCTCTAGGTTTGTCCTGAGTCCAATTTATTATGTTAGTGGTGCTACATATCACAATGAAGATGATGTTTAGACTAAGGTTGAAATCTTGTTCCCTCCTAAGGCATGTAATGTTTAGTTCTGCTCACTTGGCATTCTTTCCCACTCTCTCTTTTTCTCCCATGGCCACTCTTTTTCTGTCCTTTACTTATTTTATTGTTTATTCTGTTAATGAGGTGTTGTCTGAAACGTGAGCAGTCAGTAGTATAACAGTATATAGCTAGGAGTTAAACTGGTTTCAGGAAACTTTGTGCATGTCATTGAATCATATTTCGTCTGCAGAAAGGCTCGTAATGAGTGAATATTGAATGGAAATAATTTGTGAAGTAAAATGCCTATGTAGATTATATACACCATAAGATGTTACAAGCAAGACACAAGCAACACTGCTTTAAGACATTTAAAAATAAAAATACATTTTAAATTTTCTGAAAAAGAAGCAGAGGTCTCCATGTGCTGAAAATATAAAACAAAGTTATGAAACACTGAAATTTTCTCATTCTCCGAATCTGCACTTTATGGACCAAACAAACAAGTTCTATTCTCCCCAGTGAATAATAATCGATCAAAATAATATATCCTCTATTTTATTTCAATTTCTGTACAATTTTTAAGAATTATCTTCACAGGAGATTAGCTGGTCTAAAGAATATAGTTTTGTAGCCTGAAACGTCGATTTTCCTGCTCCTCAGATGCTGCCTGACCTGCTGTGCTTTTCCAACACCACTCTAATCTAGATTCTCATCTCATTCAACAAGCCAAGCAATTACTCTTCTTTTTTTGTTTGTGATTATTTGTGTTGTATACTTTCCATTGTAATATGTAGTTTCTGGATATATGACTTCGATAGAGTAGTGCTAGTAAATTAAGCAACTAGATAAATAATGTAGGTGAGTCCATTCAATCATTTAATTTTATTTTAAGTTTACATTTGATCGTTTGCTTCATTTTCTAGATCTAAACGATGTGAACTGAAGTTGTGGCAGGAAGTCAAAATGCCTTTCAGGAAAGGTATGCAAATATACAGTCAAAGCTTGGGGTTGGTCATGTGATTTATCTCTAATTGCCATCAGATATTCAAATAGCCATTGTATATTCCAAAAGATAACTGTAATTCATTCACATCTACACAGTCATCTTTATTAATAACTACCTTCTTATGACTTGAGGGGTGGATTATTTCCCTTCTTTTTTTCCTACTTCTCATTTGATTATAATAGAGATTTCAAATTTAAAAGCATGTATTGCCAATTAGTTGTATACCTGTCTGTGTGAAGTCATACATATATATAGCTCAGCAGGTTTTCTCGAATTAAACAAGAGCTTAATTTGACTGTGCTAAAACCCACCCAGGTAAAAGTATGAAAAATATGAAAATCCTTTTCAGCTTTCACAACTTGTGTACTGACACTCAAACCAAACATGCAAGAAGTACAAATAACGGAGTAAGAGATTGTCTTTGGCCACGTTATGATTCAATAAGAATTAAAAAGATAAATAAGAGCTCATTGGTTATAGTTGGCTGTCTGGTCTGGCATTCCTGAAGAAGGGCCTGTGCCCGAAACGTCGAATCTCCTGTTCCCTGGATGCTGCCTGACCTGCTGTGCTGTTCCAGCAATAAAGTTTCAACACTGTCTGGTCTGGTGTAGCTACCTAAGGCCTTTTGGTCCTTAGCTGGACAGTTTAAGATTGAAGGTGATGTCTTCTTCTGGAAATACTTCTGTGGAAACTGAAATCTATTCAAAGTTTTCCCTCTCCTTGTAGGAATATAGGTGAAATGAAACTCAACATACATGGTGCCAAATTAGATTAACATAAATAGAGAGAAAATCTTCCTCACTGCTGCTGGTACATTCTGGAAACTCAACTCCAAATATACAGTCAAAGCTTGGGGTTGGTCATGTGATTTATCTCTAATTGCCATCAGATATTCAAATAGCCATTGTATATTCCAAAAGATAACTGTAATTCATTCACATCTACACAGTCATCTTTATTAATAACTACCTTCTTATGACTTGAGGGGTGGATTATTTCCCTTCTTTTTTTCCTACTTCTCATTTGATTATAATAGAGATTTCAAATTTAAAAGCATGTATTGCCAATTAGTTGTATACCTGTCTGTGTGAAGTCATACATATATATAGCTCAGCAGGTTTTCTCGAATTAAACAAGAGCTTAATTTGACTGTGCTAAAACCCACCCAGGTAAAAGTATGAAAAATATGAAAATCCTTTTCAGCTTTCACAACTTGTGTACTGACACTCAAACCAAACATGCAAGAAGTACAAATAACGGAGTAAGAGATTGTCTTTGGCCACGTTATGATTCAATAAGAATTAAAAAGATAAATAAGAGCTCATTGGTTATAGTTGGCTGTCTGGTCTGGTGTAGCTACCTAAGGCCTTTTGGTCCTTAGCTGGACAGTTTAAGATTGAAGGTGATGTCTTCTTCTGGAAATACTTCTGTGGAAACTGAAATCTATTCAAAGTTTTCCCTCTCCTTGTAGGAATATAGGTGAAATGAAACTCAACATACATGGTGCCAAATTAGATTAACATAAATAGAGAGAAAATCTTCCTCACTGCTGCTGGTACATTCTGGAAACTCAACTCCAAATATACAGTCAAAGCTTGGGGTTGGTCATGTGATTTATCTCTAATTGCCATCAGATATTCAAATAGCCACTGTATATTCCAAAAGATAACTGTAATTCATTCACATCTACACAGTCATCTTTAGATCAAGATACTTTACCTAAGCATTTACATTTGGATTAAACTGTTGTTCTATAGAAATATATTATGAATTTCAATTTTTGATGAGATAAGAAGAAAGCTGTCCGAATATTTATTGTCTCAGCCATCCCAGAAGTGTGGAATGTGGTTGATTTGTAATGAAAATTGTCAGCCATTTATTAGGTCCAGCGTCCTTGTCTCAGTTAAAAACTATTTACTGTGACGATAATCTGCCATGAAGAGATATGTTCTGTCCTGTTTCTCTTGCAGAAGGATTTTGTCACAGTGGTACTGAGATGTCTTCTCCCAACAGGAAATTTGTAAATAGATTTAGATTTCTTTCTGGGTGATTTTTGTTTGAATAAGACAAAAGAATCATGAGTGGGTGGAATCAGGCTCACACAGACGCTGAGGACTATGGTTTTGCTTTCAATGGGTTATTTTATTAGTTAGCTGCTGGAGCAGATAGCTAGAGTTCTCTTTGCTGCTAGATAGAAGACTTAGAGGGTTTTCTTTTTGGAAATCAAAAGGGGTAGATTGTTTCTACTGAGAGAGACAGAATGTGATAATAATAACTGTTTTGCTGTATTGCACTTTACCAAAGGGTGTGTTTAAGGGATGCTGCATATATTGAAACAGTTGATGATTAGTGGCTAAATAATACACTGTCTTGTTAAGTATGTCAACAGTATAAAGGTATACTGATTCTTTATTCTTACAATGCAATTAAAATGCAACAAAACAAAGTGTACTTGATTAAAGCTTAGGGGTGGCTCTATCGAATCCTACCTTGAATGTAGCACCTTCTACTTGCCTTTAACATAAAATAAAAGTTGTGGTTCAGGCCATCTCTATAATATGTTCTGGGGAAGGCTGGCCTGGTCCTAAATCTAATTTAAAAAGTCAATGTCTGTCTACCACTAATTAATCAAAAATTAATATTTGACATGAGCATAACTTTAACTTAACTAAATAACAAATAAACAATCCCTTATACAAAGTTGGTTTAGTCTCTGCACAGTGACATGTGAGCAAACACATCGGTGTATTTACATCATGTATGGTTGGCGGCTTGGATCATGAGTTATTCATCATACTACAGTGGTTTGTAATTGGATTCACCACTCCTTTACAATGGTGAAATATTGCTTGATAGAGTTTTTAATCCTGGTCACATTGTCTGTTATCTTGTCACTGAAGAGAGCACTGTATGTAGGAATATGGGAAGAACTTGATTGACAATGATTATGTCACAATTTAAAATCTTATTGTCACTCACTGTCTAGACTAATCAATGAATCATGGAACTGCATCTTAATACAAGTCCTGCAGAATGAAAGTGAAACTTATAGAGGAGAAATATGTAATAAGTGAAATTTATTTTTAATACTTTAATCTTTTATTCTTTTCCAGCTCATATCCTCATTATTCTGCTTGTTGCAATTGTGCTTTTGATAGTTATGCACCATAATCTATTCAATGCTAATGACCTATTGAGGAAGGAGAATTCCGGTAAGCAGCAACATTTAGCAATCTATGTTCCAGCTCATTCACACAGCTAAGTTTTGTAAGCATCAATGCCCTATTTGCCTTTGGAGTTCTGTTTTTATTTGGAGTCTTCATCTGATTATTTGTTTTCCTGTTTCAAAAATGGATGTTTGATTATGAATACATAATAAATATTGTAAGTGAAATAAATAAATGGTTGTTGTTACTGTCTGATTTAATTTGACAAGCATACATATTAATAGTAGATATATTATAGAAGTAGTGTTGGCTATTCTGCAATCCCCTTGCATTTTTTTTATTTATTCGCAGGGTGTGGGTGTCACTGGCTAGGTTAGCATTTACTGCCCATCCCTAATTGCCCAGAGAGCAGTTAAGAGTCAACCACATTGCTGTGGGATGGGAGTCACATCCCAGCTAAGGACGGCTGTTTCCTTTCCTAAAGGACATTGTGAGTTTTTTTTCTGACAGTCAACCATGGTTTCATGGTTTGTTATTAGACATTTAATTACAGATTTTGTTTCTGACTTCAACTTCCACCAACTGTGGGATTCAAATCCGGATTCTCCAGAATATTACTTGGGTCTCTGGATTAATAATTTTGCAATGATACCACTAAGCCATCGCCTCCCTATTTAACATCAGATAGGTAGGCTTTTGCCAAGTACAAGTTTAAAATATTCATGAATAATTTTAATTGCTGTAAAGTGGTAATAAATGCCGATTCTTATCTTTTAATATCTTATACATTGACAAATTGTGCTATCAGAATCAGTTTTGTTCATATTAGTTTCTTGCCTGGCTTCCGCAGCAAAGGGAAAAACAAGTTTGTATTCATTTGATCATAACAAATGCAGGTACAATGGTGTTGTACTAATGTCACTGAATTAGTAATTCAGATACCCATAGAAATTGGTAGAATTTGAATTTATTTAATAAATCTGGAATTTATGAATCAATTAATAAGCCTAGTCTCAGTAATAATGACCATGACACCTACTGCATAAAAACGCATTTGCTTCACTAATGTTCTTTCAGGAGGGAACTCTGCCATCCTTACTTGGTCTGATCAATGTGTGCGTCCAGACCAACAGTAATGTGATTGACTCGTATTTACTGTCTGAAATGAACTGGTAAGCCCCTAAATTCAAGGGCAACAATCATCTTTTTTATAAAAGCAAATAAAACAAGTGTACTGTTACTTACCTGCTGAACGTCTGTTAAATGACTAAATCTAGCATTTATTCATTAATGGTTATTTTATGTTTAAATCAATAGAAAATGAAAACAGTAATTAAAGTCCTGGTAAAATCAAATAGAAAGTTGTCGTAGTTATGCCAAGCTGGGACGTTGATTTGCAGGTGACATCTTCAGTGCTATGGAGTTTCCTGTGAAGCGCTGCTGTACTGCATCGTCTGGAATTTATTTTGGTTCTGTTTCTGCTGCTTCCGGTTGCCGGTTCCGGTTGTTCATTGTTGTGGCCAATATATTGGGTCCAGGTCACTGAGCTTGTTGATCAGAGTCCATGAATGAGTGCTATGCTCTGAGCTACGAATCTTTACACAAACCTTGAATATAAAGTTGTGTTTATAATCAAATTCCTGACATTTTTTAAAGGATCATAATTGACTAGATTCTCATTCTGAACACAATTAAGTTTTTAAGAAACCAGAAGTATCCACTTTTAGGGTGTAGGTTTGCTCGCTGAACTGTAGGTTTGATATCCTGACGTTTCATTACCTGGCTAGCTAACATCAGTGGCGACCTCCAAGTGAAGCGAAGCTGTTATCTCCTGCTTTCTATTTATATGTTTGTCCTGGATGGGGTTTGTGGTGATGTCATTTCTTGTTCGTTTTCTGAAGGGTTGATAGATGGTATCTAGATCTATGTGTTTGTTTATGGCGTTGTGGTTGGAGTGTCAGGCCTCTAGGAATTCTCTGGCATGTCTTTGCTTAGCCTGTCCCAGGATAGAAAGCGGGAGACAACAGCTTCGCTTCACTTTGAGTTCTCCACTGATGATGTTACCTAGCCAGGTAATGAAACGTCTGGAAATCAAACCTACAGCTCAGCGAGCAAACCTACACCCTAAACCTCAACCTGAGCTACAAACCTTGCAGTATCCGCTTTTGCCTTCTGTCAGCTAATTGAAGAAATTTAACACTGCTCGTAAATTTGTAAATAGCTTTCTTTTGTACTTCAATTTTTACATTTTAGATTCAAAATATAATGGAGTACGGAGGATTGCACAAGAGAGAACTGGTGAAGAGATTCCAATTCTGATCCCAGCTGTGGAGGAGCGACTTGGAGGCGTAATAGCAGCTATAAATAGTATATATAGTAACACCAGGTCAAATGTGATCTTTTATGTAGTTACAACAAATGACACCATTGAACATTTAAGGTAGGCTTGTGTCATTGTTAATTTTTGCAAAAAAACTCCAATCTGTTTATGTTCTACACTTGATTTAATATGAGATTAAAATGAAATCATTGTAACTAATCTTGAATTTTGGTTTAGAGCTTGGCTTCAGAAGGAAGAACTGATGGGTATAAAGCATAAAATTCTTAGATTTGATCCTCGTGTTCTGAAAGGCAAAGTACAAGATGAAGGTGATTCAACTGAAATAAAACCAGTGAGTATCTGCATTGCATTTGTACCAATAAATAGATTATATGAAATGTAGGAGGAGGTCCTTTTTTTGAATTTAGTTGTGAGATGTGGACATCACTGGCTGGCCAGCGTTTTATTGCCCATCCCTAGTTGCCCTTGAGAAAATGATGGTAAGCTGCTTCCTTGAATCACTGCAATCCACAATGGTTGACCCACAATGCCCTTTGGGAGGTAATTCCAGGACTTTGATGCAGCAACGGTGAAGGAACACCAATATATTTCTAACTCAGGATGTTTGGTGGCTTGGAGGGGAATTTGCAATGGTGATGTTCCCATATATCTGGTATTCATGTTCTTCTAGATAGAATTGATTGTGGGTTTGTTAGGTGCTGTTCAAGGATCTTTGGTGAATTTCTGCAGTATGTCTTGTAGATAGTACACATTGTTGCTACTGAGTGTTAGTAGTGGAGGGAGTGAATGCTTGTGGATATAGACTGCTTTGTCCATCTCCTTGAGTGTTGTTGGAGCTGCTAGTGAGTGAGGAGTATTCTGTCACACTCCTAACTTGTGCTTTGTAGATGGTGGACAGGCTTTGGGGAATCAGGAGGTGCATTTCTGGGTAAAGAAGTCCAAGCCTCTGACCTGCTCTGGATCCACTATGACACAAGTTGAGTTTCTGGTCAATGACAACCCCAAGGATGTACATAGTGGGGGAATTCACTGATGGTAACACCATTAAGTGTCAAGGAGCAGTGATTAGATTGTCTCTTTTTGGAGATGTCATTGCCTGGTATTTCTGTGGCACAAATGTTATTTGCCCCTTGCGGATACAGATCCAGTGCTGGTTGGAGGAGGCAAAGGATCAACTCCGTTGCTGTCTGGAATTGGGTGAGTGGGTCATGTTCAAACAGTCTGCGGGTACCTTGGATGGGTACGCCACCACCGTCACAGACTTTATCAGCAAGTATGTGAAAGGCTGCATAGTGAGGAAGTCGATCCAAGTATCCCCCAGCAGGAAACCCTTGATGAATCAGGACATACAGAACCTACTAAAAACTAGGCGTTAGGCCTTCAGATCAGGAGTCAAGATTAGAATGGTGCTGGAAAAGCACAGCAGGTTAGGCAGCATCTGAGGAGCAGGAGAATCGACATTTTGGGCAGGAGCCCTTCATCCTGATGCTGCCTGACTTGCTGTGCTTTTCCAACACCACTCTAATCTTGACTCTGATCTCCAGCATCTGCACTCCTCACTTTCGCCTTCAGATCAGGAGACTCACACAAATATATGGAATCCAAGTATGGTCTTCGCAGAGCCATTAGGACAGCCAAGGACCAATACAGACCCAAACTAGAGACCTAGACCGAGGGACCCCGCGTCTATGGCAAGGAGTGAATGACATCACAGATTCTAAAAAGAGTGCAAGATAGCAATGACACATCCCTCCTAGATCGTCTCAACGCCTTCTATGCTCGCTTTGAGCATAATTTCAGCAGAGAGGTAGCACCTATTCCGACAAGTCCTGACTAACATATCCCAACAGTCACAGCATCAGAGGTCAGATCAATTTTCCTTCATGTGAATGCAAGGAAAGCGATGAGACCATACAGACTACCAGGCCGTGCACTCAGAGTATGCGCACATCAACTAGCAGAGGTCTTCTCAGACATCTTCAACCTCTCCTGCAGCAGGCCACTCTCTCTCTGCCTGTTTCAAGAGGGCCAACATCATCCCTGTGACTACTGCCCAGAGGCCCTAACTTCGGTGTCATGAAGTGCTTTGAAAGGCTGGTGATGGCATTAATCAACTCCTGCCTCCCCACTATTCTTGACCCATTCCAATTTGCCTATCGAACCAACAGGTCCACGTCAGATGCCATATCACTTGCCCTTCACTCCACCTAGATCATCTTGATACCAGGAACAGCTATGTAAGATTCCTACTCATTGACTACACTTCAGCCTTCAATATTATCCTCTCAAGACTGATTACTAAACTTAGTGATCTCAGACTAAGCCCCACTCTCTGCTTCTGGATCCTCAGTTTCCTGACCCACAGGCCACAATCAGTGAAGATTGGGGACAATATTTCATCCTCACTAACACTCAACACTGGAGCCCCCGAGGGGTGCGTACTTAGCCCCCTACTGTACTCACTGTATACCCATGACTGCATCACCAAATACCAGACTAATGCCATTTACAAGTTCGCTAATGACAGCACCATAGTCGATCAAATCTCAGATGGCAACGAAACAGACTACAGACGGGAGGTGGAAGACCTGAAAAAATGGTGCACTGAGAACAACCTAGCTCTCAATGCCAGCCAAACCAAGGAACTTATTATTGACTTTTGGCAGGATGTTACTCATGCCCCCCCCCGACACACACACTAACAGCAAAGAGGTGGCACGAGTGGAGAATGTCAGGCTCTTGGGAATGATCATCCACAACAAGCTTTCTTGGACTCTTCATGTGGATGCACTGGTTACAAAGGCCCAACATCGTCTCTTCTTCCTCAGGCAGCTGAGGAAATCTGGCATGACAGCGAATATCCTTGCCATCTTTTATAGGTGTGCCATCGAGAGCATTCTGTCTGGATGTACCACTACCTGGTATGGCAACTGTACCATTCAAGATCGGAGACAAATGCAACAAGACCTGGATGAACAGAGTGTGATGAACCCAGCCCGGACAATCACAACGGCCAACCTCTCATCTATAAGAATCCATTTACCAGGCCCGCGGTCGAGGAAAGGCTGCCAGAATTCTGAAAGATCCATGCCATCCTGGCAATGTTTTTCTGCAACCTCTACCACTGGGGAGAAGGTACAGAAGCCTGAACACACTGACCAGCCGGTTTTGCAACAGTTTCTACCATACTGTTAGAATACTGAATGGACTCACAAACTCTTAATATTTGCCTGTACCAGTGTTTTTGATTTTGCCGCTGATTACCTATTATTTAATGTCTGTGCTACTTAACTATGTGATCTTACTATATTGCCCGCAAGACAAAGCTTTTCACTGTGCCTCTGTACACGTGACAATAAATTCAATTCAACTCAGCTTGTCAGCCCAAGCTTGGATACTGTCCAGGTCTTGTTGCATTTGAACATGGACTGCTTTAGTATGAGGAGTCACAAATAGTGCTGAACATGGTGAAATCATTGGCGAACATGCTCACCTCTGATCTTATGATGAAGGGAAGGTCCTTAATGAAGCAGCTGAAGATTGGATCTAGAATACTACCCTGAGAAACTCCTCCAGAGATGTCCTGAAGCCCCCCCTCGCTCTCCCCCCATACCTATGGATTCTAGTTTTGCTAGGGCTTCTTGATCATAGGATAGAATTCCAACAGTGAAGCAGACCATTTGGCCCACACCGACCTCCCAAAGAGCATCCCACCCAATCAGTGCCATGTATGTGACTCTTGTTACACACACCTGCCCCTCTGAGAGGCATGACGTAGTCAATTATTTGACAGTACTTAGAATAAGCAGGCATCCAAGATGCTTTGAGGCAATATGAGAGGTTAAAATCTAATCTGAATTTTCCCAGCCGCCAAACAACACTGGCAATGGCAATTCAGTTGGGAGCATACAATGAGATTGGTAATATGGCCACAAGAGAAAGTTATTTAGCCTCTCGAGCCTATTCCATCATTGGATGAGATCATGGCTGATCTGCGGCCTAACTCTGTGTATCTGCCTTTGGTCCGTACTCTTTAATACCTTTGCTTAATGAAACAAAAGGGTGTCTCGCAGATTTTAAATTTACAGCTGAGCCAGCATCCACTGTCATTTATGGAAGACAGTGCCAAGCAGCAGATATGGACTTACTGGAAGTTATAGTTCACAAATCTGCACACAGCTGCCACAGACATGCAAACCAGGGATATGACTTAAATTTGCTGACATTGTTACTCCTTATGGATATAAGTCTTTGAGTATAACTGGCATTCTACTTCATATTTCCTCACCTGTGTTTTCCTGTCTTCCATTTCATGGGCATTTTGGATAATTATGCATGTAGTCAGTGAATATTAGAATAGTAATCAAGATTAGATTGTATCTATACTTGCCAGGAAATTAATTGTAAAAGAAAACATTTCATCTTGCTAGTATTTAGTAAACTTAGATCATTTTACTAACTAAAGTAGAATCAAATGTTAAATCCCATATCTTGATCAGTTATCTATCATTATTTTCCAGTTGACTTTTGCAAGGTTTTATCTACCTATTTTGATTTCTGCAACAGAGAAAGTCATTTACCTGGATGATGATGTGATTGTGCAAGGTAAGCTTTTGCTTTGCTTCTATTGTATACATCTGAACATAGCTTAAAAATGTCAACAGACAGATCACTGCATGGATAAATTATGTTTTAATTACAATTCATTTTATTTTTGTTATGATTTAGTGAAATGGCTAATACCATGCATTGGATTTCTAATATGAGAATTTTTCAAACTGTTTTAATTTTCAACCACTACATTTCCTTATTTTAGGCAACTAAATTATAGCAATTGCATTTCCATCAATTACATTAGTGTATGGTGGTAGTTTACTCAAGTAATTTTTTTCATAAAATGTCTTTTCATAGTCAAACTAAAACTTCTAAATTTACTTGTTATAAATGAAGCAGCATTCCAAAATTAATTTATTACTTGGAATACTTTGAAACATTTCAACTTAATGAAACACGATACAAATGTGAGCTGTCCTTATTTTTCTCTTACACCTGGTGCATTAGGAGATATCCGTGAACTTTATGACACTGAGCTGAAGGCAGGTCATGCTGCAGCATTTTCTGAAGATTGCGATTCTGTATCTTCAAAGTTGTTGGTTAGAGGTGCTGGAAGTCAGGTATTTAACATACAGTGTAGAATTTGCTCTTTGGAACATTGATCATCTGTTGTATCATATGTGATGCATTAAATTTGACTGAAATCTATTAAGAATTATATTTCATTGTTTTGATTTAATTTCAAGACACAGGTAGTGAAGGTCAGACATTCTCAATGATACGATGTGTGGAACAAGGAATCTGATTATTCAATCTGGAATATTGATACCACCCTAATATTTGAGCCATTATAATCTAGTATTTATTTTCCCCACTCTTAACCAATCAACTTTCCTACAACTTGGAAAAGGGGATAGGTTCACAACAAGCATGCATATGAGGTTCCTTAAATAGGTCAGAGCTTATTGCATTGCTTAGCCTCACAGGTTTTCTAGATATGGCAGATAGCGAGGATTCTGTGGGTAGTTTGGGAAAATGGTGTTGAAGTGGATCAGCTATTATCAAATTAAATGGGGGAGTGGTCTCAATGAGCTAAATGGCCTACTGGTTCTATTTCACATGTTTCTATGTTCAATCCTTATGCTTTAAATTTTCATTATTAGTTAAGACTAAACTGAACAAGTACATTCACATCAGCACTACTATAGTCACAGAGATAAACAGCACGGAAACACATCCTTCAGTCCAACTTGTACAAGCTGACCAGATAACCTAAATCTAGAACCATTTGCAGCAATGGACCAGATCCCTCTAAACTCTTTCTACTCATGTACCCATCCAAATGCCCTTTAAATGTAGTAATTGTACCAGCCTCCACCATTTCCTCTGACAGCTCATTCCACACACGCACCACCATCTGTGTGAAAATGTTTCCCTTTAGATCCCTTTTAAATCTTTCCCGTCTCATCTTAAACCTATGCCTTCTAGTATTGAACTCCCCCACCACAGGGAAAAGACTTTGTCTATTTATCCTATCCATGCCCCTCATGATCTTATAAACCTCTATAAGATCACCTCTCAGCCTCTGACGCTCCAGGGAAAACAGCCGCAGCCTATTCAACCTCTCCCTAAACCTCAAATCTGCCAACCCTGGCAACATCCTTGTAAATCTTTTCTGAACCGTTTCAACTTTCACAACATCCTTCCCATAGCAGGGAGACCAGAATTGAATGCCCATTTGACCAAGATCCCATTATACTTGGAGGTAACCTTCTTCGCTGTCCACTACACCTCCGGTTTTGCTGTCATCTGCAAACCTACTTACCATACCTCCTATGTTCACATGCAAATCATTTATATAAATCGGTGGACCCAGCACCGATCCTTATGGCACACCATTGGTCACAGGACTCCAGTCTGAAAAGCAACCCTCCACCATCTCCTGTCTTCTATCTTGGAGCAAGTTCTGTATCCAAATAGAAACAAGTTTCTGGAAAAGCTCATGAGGTCAGGCACCACCTGTGAAGAAATGTTAACTATGATTTCTCTTCAAGATGCTGCCAGACTTGCTGAGCTTTTCCAGCAACTTCTGTTTCTATTTCAGATTTACAGCACCTGCAGTTCTGTTGGTTTTTATTCTGTAACCAAATAGCTAGTTCTCCCTGTATTCCATGAGATCTAACCTTGCTAACCAGTCTACCATGAGGAACCTTGTTGAATGCTCTACTGAAGTTCATATAAATCACGTCCACCACTTTACCCTCATCAATCTTCTTTGTTACCTCTTCCAAAACCTCAATCAAGTTCATTTTACAATTTCCCACATACAAAGGAGGTTCCTGGTTACAGATGTTTCAGTAAGATTAGGGAGGGTGGTAAAAAAGGAGGGGGGGTGGCGTTGCTAATTAGAAATGGTATAACGGCTGCAGAAAGGCAGTTCGAGGGGGATCTGCCTTTGGAGGTAATATGGGCTGAAGTCAGAAATAGGAAAGGTGCAGTCACCTTGTTGGGTGTTTACTATAGGCCCCCCAATAGCAGCAGAGATGTGGAGAAACAGATTGGGAAACAGATTTTGGAAAGGTGC
>NC_057727.1:18804781-18814819 GCF_004010195.1 Chiloscyllium plagiosum | reverse complement strand
TATGGTGTATTATCGTTCATTAGCAGAGGGATTGAAGTGATGTTGCAACTGTACAGGACTTTGGTTAGGCCGCATTTGGAGTACTGTGTGCAGTTCTGGTCGCCTCACTTTAGGAAAGATGTGGAAGCTTTGGAGAGGGTGCAGAGGAGATTTACCAGGATGTTGCCTGGAATGGAGAATTGGTCGTACGGGGATAGGTTGAGAGTGCTAGGCCTTTTCTCGTTGGAACGGTGAAGGATGAGGGGTGACTTGATAGAGGTGTATAAGATGATCAGGGGAATAGTTAGAGTAGACAATCAGAAACTTTTTCCCCGGGCACAACAGAGTGTTATAAGGGGACATAAATTTAAGGTGAAGGGTGGAAGGTATAGGGGAGATGTCAGGGGTGGGTTCTTTACCCAAAGAGTGGTGGGGGCATGGAATGCGCTGCCTGTGGGAGTGGTAGAGTCAGAATCTTTGGTGACCTTTAAGCGGCAATTGGATAGGTACATGGATGGGTGCTTAAGCTAGGACAAATGTTCGGCACAACATTGTAGGCAGAAGGGCCTGTTCTGTGCTGTATTGTTCTATGTTCTAAAGTCATGTTGACTATCCCTTATCAGTCCTTGCCTTCCCAAATACATGTAAATCCTGTCCCTCAGGATCCCCTCCAACAAGTTGGCCACTACCAATGTCAGACTCACTGATCTATTGTTCCCTGGCTTTTCCTTACCACCATTCTTCAATAGTGGCACCATGTTGTTCAACCTCCAGTCTTCCGGCACCTCACCTGTGGCTATCAGTGATACAAATATCTCAGCAAAGAGCCCAGCAATCACTTCCCTAACTTTCCACACAGTTCTATGGTACACCTGATCAGGTCCTGGGGATTTATACACCTTTATGCATTTTAAGACATCCAGCACCACCTCCTGTGTCATACGGACATTTTACAAGATGTCAGTATTTATTTCCTCTATGTTCTCTATCTTCCAAATCCTTCTCCACAGTAAACACTGATGCAAAATACTCCTTTAGTATCTCTCCCTTCCCCTCCTCCCCCAACCCCTCCACGGTTCTACAAATAGGCAGCCTTGCTGATCTTTAAGGGGCCCTCTTCTCTCCCGAGTTATCCTTTTGTTCTTAATGTATTTGTGGAATTCCTTTGGATTCTACTTAACCCTATTTTCCAAACCTATCTTTTTTGCCCTCCTGACTTCCCTCTTATGTACACTCCTACTCCCTTTATACTTTTCTAGGGATTCACTCAATCTTTCCTGTCTATATCTGACTTATGCTTCCTTCTTTTTCTTAACCAAACCCTCAATTTCTCTAGTCATCCAGCATTCCCTACACTTACCAGCCTTTCCTTTCACCTTAACAGGAATAAACTGTTTCTGGACTCTTGTTATTGCATTTCTGAAGGATTCCCATTTTCTAGCTTTCCCTTTACCTTCCATCACTATTTTAAAACTAATAGAATTATGGTCGCTGCCCCTAAAGTGGCCCCCCACTTCAGTCACCTGCCCTCCCTTATTTCCCAAGAGTAGGTCAAGTTTTCTTTAGTAGGTACATCCACATATTGAATCTGAAATTTTTCTTGTATACACTTAACAAATTCCTCTCCATCTAAACCCTTAACACTATGGTAGTCCCAGTCTATGTTTGGAAAGTTAAAATCCCCTACCATAACCACCCTATTATTCTTACAGATAACTCAGATCTCCTTACAAATTTGTTTCTCAATTTCCCTCTGACTATTAGGAGGTCTAAAATACAATCCCAATAAGGTGATCATCCCTTTCTTATTTCTCAGTTCCACCCAAATAACTTCCCTGGATGTATTTCCGGGAATATCCTACCTCAGTACAGCTGTAATACTATTCCTTATCAAAAGTGCCAAACACCACTCGCCCTCCTCTCTTGCCTCCTTTTCTGTCCTTCCTGTAGCATTTGTATCCTGGAACATTAAGCTGCCAGTCCTGTCCATCCCTGAGCCACATTTCTGTAATTGCTATGATATCCCAGTCCCATGTTCCTAACCATGCCTGAGTTCATCTGCCTTCTCTGTTAGGCCTCTTGCATTGAAATAAATGCAGTTTAACTTATCAGTCCTATCTTGTTCTCTGCTTTGTCCCTGCCTGCCCTGATTGTTTGACTCGCTTCTTTTATCAACTGTACCAATCTCAGATTGATTCTTTCCTCACTATCTTCCTGGGTCCCACCCCTCCACCTTACTAGTTTAAATCCTCCTGAGCAGCTCCAGCAAATCTCCCTGCCAGTATATTAGTCCCCTTCCAATTTAGGTGCAATCTGTCTTTCTTGTACAGGTCAATTCATCCCCAGAAGAGATTCCAATGATCCAAAAATGTGAATCCTTCTCTCATACACCAGTTCTTCAGCTCTATCCTCCTATTCCTACCCTCACTAGCTCACAGCACTGGGAGTAATCCAGATATTATCACTCTCACGGACCTCCTTTTTAAGTTCCTGCCGAACTCTCTATATTCTCCCTTCGGAATATCATCCTTTTCCCTTCCTAAGTCATTGGTTCCAATGCCTCCTGCTGGTCCTTCTTCCCCTTGAGAACATTCTGCACCCTCTCTATGGCATCCTTGATCCTGGCACCAGGGAGGCAACACACCATTCTGATTTTTTGCTGCTGGGCTCAGAAACATCTGTCTATGCCTCGGACTAGGAAGTCCCCTAATACAATTATTTCTTGGAACCCGACGTGCACCTCATTGCATTGGAGCCAGTCTCAATACCAGAAACTTGGCTGTTCGTGCTACATTCGTCACCCCTACCTGAGAATCCGTCACCCCTACTTTTTCCAAAACAGCATACTTATTTGAATATGCTTCCTTCTTTTTCATAACCAAAACTCCAACACCTGAAATACCTCAAAAAGCGAGCAGCTCTTATAGCCATAACTTTTTCCGGTCCCCTATCTTGGATTACCCGGAATCCTTCTTATTTACAATTTATAAGGGATGTTTTGGGATTGAAGAGATTATATTCAGTGCTCAAAAATCTTTTGAATTTCTGTTATATGTAGATACTTCGGTTTATTTTATTTTATCTTAATTTTTTTTGATAAACTTCTTTTATTTTTGAAACAAAATCTGCAGCATTGCATGTATCTGTTTAAGCTTTTGTTGAAGTCAAAACAAATTTAAAAATGGTCTTTAAAGCCAGGTTTCAGTCTGGGATCTGATCTGACCAGTAATAACATCAGCTGGGATCATAATATTTGTCATGTTGTGTTTGATAAATAAACCGAACCGAGTAAAAGATTAAGACACTGCATGTTATCTGCCCTTCTATCTAAATATTTGTAATGTTGAAATGTGTAAATTTATTCTAAAATGAAGGATGCAATTGGTATCTTATTCTCACTTCACCATCGGCTGTTGGAAATTTACCATAAACGTCCCAACACATTTCGTAAGAGTATTTATAAATAGCATTTGGCATTGCGCATGTATGAAGATATTATGACAGCTAGATTTTAGGAAGTGCCATAAAATAAAGAAAGTGGGAGAGACGGCCAGAGAGCTATGTCCAGGCAACAATCACCAATAATGATTTATCTTCTATACTTATACACTATGAGTTAATTTTATATATATGTTTAGCCTGTATCCTATCCATTACAAACAATTCAATATGGTATGAATGTATACTCTAATACACATTTTTCCTTTTTAATCACCATCTACTTGATTGGTTAAAATGCAAATATATTATTTATGATTAGAATTTCAATTGTAAATCAAATTTTAAATAGAAGAAATAATGGGCAGAATCATATCGTGATCTGAGCAATGGGAGCTATGGCAAGGTGAGCGGTAACATCAGGATGACAAGTGCTGTGAGGCCCATCTCAACATCAAGAATAACTCATGTCATCTTTTATGCTTTTCACAAATCCGCATGGTGATTACTGCAGCAAGTTGTCAATTCAGTTGAGGGTGCTGTAGAATTCTAGTATATCGGTGAGTGCAGAGTTGATTCTGAGAACAGTGCATGGTTACATGGAGTAGAAATTGACCATTGGGGTGTCATATGCAATTAAAGAGGTGGGTTTGGTACAATACAGTGAGAGAATCAGCTATGCCTCACTTTGACATAACCTCCAAAAAACTTGACACAGCCAGAAAAACATAAGATTCAGCCTAATATAGTTTATGGAGCACACTACAACTTCACTGTGTGTGCATGGTGTTCTTGAAATATCAGCCCCTTTGTGCATAATAAGGTTCAGCAAAAAGCAAAATGATAAAGCCCCAGATAATTTGTTTAAGTGGTATTGGTTCAGACATATTTATTGAGGCATAAATGTCAATGAAAAGAAGATAAACTGAACCTCGGAACAAGAGGTTAATTCACAAATTAACCCTGTCCTGCTATGCATTGAAATGTCTGATCTGTGACCCAATTCCAAATACCTGCTCTTGTCCCACATTCTTTTATATCTTTGGCAAACATATTCTGGATTAGTGGTGCTGGAAGAGCACAGCAGTTCAGGCAGCATCCAAGGAGCTTCAAAATCGACGTTTCGGGCAAAAGCCCTTCATCAGGAATAAAAGCAATAAAAGGAATAAAAGAGGTATGGCAGACATACCTCTATGTTAGCATCAGAACATTTAGAAACTACTTTTGTCTGCCACTTTATTTCTCAATCGGCAAATTACAGTTCAAACCAAGGTTGGGTTACTAAAATAGTACTGTTAAAGAAAAATCACGATAATTCATTAATTATATTTTCATATTTTCTAGAACACATATTTGGGATTCCTTGATTATAAAAAAGAAACCATTAGGAAACTTGGTATGAAGGCAAGCACATGCTCCTTTAACCCTGGTGTTTTTGTAGCTAACCTCACCGAGTGGAAGCAGCAGAACATCACAGAGCAGCTTGAAAGGTGGATGGAAATCAATGTAGTGTAAGTTGATACAGATATCTGCTTGCATTATGCATTTTTCCTGGGGCAAACAGTAGTTGGCCCTTCAAAATGTGACATTGGTTATCGGCGGCAGATGTTCCCCAAGTCAGAATGAGTCTGCACCTGGGTGATCGATGTCACTACCTAACATTGATAATTAGATTACTGTTTGTGCATGCATAGTTGGCCTTACCGAAATTGGACTTAAGTATGTCTGGGGAAGCCTGGGACTTAAAATGCAAGAGGGGGGACAAAGGCTAGTAAAGTAGCAGCCACAATTGAACAGTGCAGGCAGGCAGCTCCTTATGGTGGGTCAGAGATAGCAATTCCATTTTGAATTTGGACATGAACGGAGCTGTGGGAAAAGCTGACAGCTCCAAGGGCTTTCCTTTGCCGAGCACTCCATGGCAAAAACCCTGAATGTAGAAATTTTTAGAACTGTGTTAATTAACTCAATTTGAAATTTCATTCAAGTCATCTTGGATTTATTTCTCAAACAAGAAAAAATGTAAATTCAATATTTACTAACTTAGAAATGTTACTTGTGGTGTCATGAAGAAATTGTTGGATTTGTCTAAGAGTATCTCTGCTAAGTATTTGTTTACACTTCTTGCATCTCCAAAGGCAACCTGGAGTTGATAGATACATATCTCATACTCTTTACAGGGAGAACTTGTATGGTGGTGCTCTGGCTGGCAGTGTTACAACACCCCCCATGCTCTTGGTGTTCTATAAACAATACTCTTCCATTGATCCATTATGGCATGTGAGGTATCTTGGTAAGTTTTCAGCTTGATTTAATAAATAAATATAGTCTAATGTAGCTGAAACTGCTTGAATCATTATCATACATGCTAATACTTTCCTCTTTTGTTAAACAAAGCTCGGATTAGTCCCTGTTCCGGCATCATAGCTGAGCACCCCTATATAATCCAATCATTGTGTTTGTTATCTATGAAATAAATCTTGTCCAAGGGAAACCATTTGCAAATGCTATTAGGAAATATTAATTTCATCTTGATTTTAACTTGATAAAGCAGGCTGATACAGGCAACAATTTTGTAACTGACGAGACTGAAAGACCAAATTGGCAATCTGACAGCCTTTTTTCTTCTTTGGCTAATATCCACTAGTTTTGAATCTTTCTGTACACATGTCTCTAGATCATTTTGCTTCTTCACAGTTCCTAGCACTTTACAGTTTATAAAATACTCTGATATATCATGGGTCCAAGTTAAATATTCTTGCACTTCCCACACATTGAGCTGGTCACTTAATTTATCAATTTTCCTTCCCGCTGCCATCTACAGTACTTATTGCACTTCCAAAAGCTAGTGCTGTCAATTAAATTCCTTCATCTAATTATTTCATAAACATGTATTGACTGAAAAACTGAGATCCAGTGCAGGTCCCAAAGGACATGCTAGTCACATCTTAACAGTTCCATATATATTTCTTTTATTCCTACTCTATATTTCACCCAAATAATAACAAACCCATGTCAAAATATTTCCAGTTCCTCATGCTTCCATTTTTCTGAACCTCTTATTCTCTTTGAAGAGCTTCTAAAACTGTCAGATTTTTGTTCAAATAGTTGTGGCAGTTTGTCATGTTCAGACTTTGACATTATACAGATTGCAGTTTGAGTTGGAATGAGCATAGCACAATTTATTTTATATTCAATGATAAAACAGTAACATTAGCCACACTAGAAGAGGAAAGACAAGAAAAAGATTAAGGGCGGCATGGTGGCTCAGTGGTTAGCACCGCAGCCTCACAGCACCAGGGACCGGGTTCAATTGCCGCCTCAGGCAATTGTCTGTGTGGACTTTGCACATTCTCCCTTTGTCTGCGTGGGTTTCCTCCGGGTGCTCCGGTTTCCTCCCAAAGTCCAAAGATGTGCAGGTCAGGCAAATTGGCCGTGCTAAATTGCCCGGGGAATGGGTCTGGGTGGGTTGCTCTTCGGAGGGTCAGTGTGGACTTCTTGGGCCAAAGGGCCTGTTTCCACAATGTAGGGAATCTAATTTTTAAAAATCTAAAAATCCCTATATTATACAATTTATCAAGTATGAAGACAACATTCAATTCTTACCAGTTGGCAGCATTTGTGAGAATGGTATGTAAGGTTTTGAAACTCAGCTTGGAATCATATTGGATGAATGTTCTGTTTCAACTCAAGACAGCAGCTAGAGATGGTGACATAATTAATGGCAAAAATACAAAGTCATTTGCAGTCCTTAACTGAGGATACTGCAGATCATCCAAGCCTGTACGTTTGACAGCAAGACAGTGGACAGATTGGGAGTCTCATCTGAATGCATGAGCAGCTTGAACCTTTCCAGTTTTTAGGGAACAACCTATAAATAATGAATAGTATCCAACGGTTTATCTAGTAAACATTGCTTGCTCACTGCCAAATTTACATTCGGAAACAAATAAGATGCACATATGGAATATTTCACATCTTGCAAGTACCCTATATTCTCCAATGTACTTTTATTTTGTCTGTTGCTTTATCATTCAATCTTACCATTGTGAATTAATTTCACTTAGATGTTTTTGAGTTATTTCAACTTTCTTGCACAATATTTTTCATTGAAGTACAATGCTTAATGTATCAGTTTAGATGATACAACTGCTAAGGTGGGCCTCCAAAGTGTAACCACACATAAAAACTGTAAATTTGACTGCATTTTCCAACTACAAAAATGCACTTGCGTAACGTCTAGACCAAATTTGACTGCATTTTCTAACTACTAAAGTGCACGTAATGTCCAGACCAAGCATGGTATTAACAAGAGACTTGGGGAATAATTCAATGACATTCTTGAAGGTCCCGCAGAGTGGAAACTCAGAGGATGAGTTTTTGGGGGAAAAAAATGATTACATTGAATGCAAGCTAATTTTTAAATTTAAAAAATCTATATAAGGATCAGCATAAAGATTAATGTTTACAATTAGCTGAGATGTTTCACCATTCTGTATTGGAGTTTACAAAATGCATAAACCATGCAGGAGATTTTTTATTATTATTGGAAGAAAGAATTATTGTTTTGTGCTTGACTCTAGGAATTTTTTATATTTAGATACTACAATTTTGATTTCAGAAATGTATCATTCTGTTATGTAGGGTCTAATGCCGGTACCAGATATTCATCGCATTTTATTAAAGCTGCCAAGTTGCTTCATTGGAATGGACGTTTCAAACCATGGGGGCGTACCTCTTCTTACAGTGATATTTGGGACAGATGGTACATTCCAGACCCCACTGGAAAATTCCACCCAGTACGTAGACATGCAGAGGATGAAGAAGCTCATTAGAAGAAAACAATAAATGTGACTTTTTAATCATTAGCTTAGTTTGTACAAAAGTACCACCACTCAGGAATTTGTGATTCAATCCATTCTAATTGTGCATTCAGATTGCTTCATTTTTTAGGCTGTATTTAAATGCACAACAAATGAGACCACAGGTTTTACCGCTATGGAGAAAATTGAGGACTTTTAGTCATTCCTGATCCTAGTAAAATAAGATGTTCAAATCCTGTGTAAGCCTGGATGAAATAAGGACTTTGTTTTAGCCCAGGTAAGACCACATGTATTATTAAATATTTTAATATTGATCATGAAACTATTATTCATTCAGTCCCGATTGAATCACTTTTACTTTTTAAAAAAATTAACAAAATATCTTGAATGTTATCGTCAAAATCACATTGTTCTCCTTATTGGAAAAGAGATGTTAGGAGAGAAGCTATTTAAGACAATCGTTTTATTCCAATTTTTGATACAGATTTCACATTGTATTATAAATTTGCATTCTTGCATTTGTTTAGTTCCAAAATAACTGCAACATCCATGAAACAATTATAAAGCAAATGAAAACTTAACAGGAACTGAAATTTCTTCAAACTTGTATTAATACCCCATGTCATATTAAGTATTTGATGTCATTAAATTTTGCACATTAAGACACTTAAACAGAAACAAATGTGAATTTGATTATTGGTCTTGAAATAGTTATCACAAACATTAATATTGCTGAGAGACATTTTTGAAGCTTTTGACTTCCACATAGGTTAATTTGCAAGAAATACCAAAATGAAAACAACGTTTAACTTGCACAAGAAGTGGTAAATGTGTTGCCGCAGAGAATGTAACAGTTAATGATAACTGACAGTTCACTGTGTTTAAAGTTTGAACCAGGCAAGGTACAGTCGTAAAGAATGAACAAGCATGTCATTTATTTTGTTAAGTTGAAGTAGGTGTGTACATATTCTGTGTCAGCCAAGAACAGGGCCCTGTGCAAATGTGCTGCATTGCCGATCCGACATAATTCAGGGCAACTGCTGTTTCTGCGGTTTTTGTAACCTGCAACCCAAATATATTACATGGAACATTCTAGTACCAGGGACCGGGGGCTGTTGGGGTGAATGGGTTCGCTATTACCTGTGGATCGGGCTTCTGCGGTATGTCATAGAGATGTACAGCCACAACCTGACCTCTCAGCTCCTGTACTCATTACTCTGACCAATAAAGGAAAGCATACCAAAGACCTTCTTCACTATCCTATCTACCTGCGACTCCACTTTCAAGGAGCTATGAACCTGCACTCAGGTCTCTTTGTTCAGCAACACTCCCGAGGACCTTACCATTAAGTGTATAAGTCCTGCTAAGATTTGCTTTCCCAAAATGCAGCACCCCGCATTTATCTAAATTAAACTCCATCTACCACTTCTCAGTCCATTGGCCCATCTGGTCCAGATCCTGTTGTAATCTGAGGTAACCCTCTTCGCTGTCCATTACACCTCCATCTGCAAACTTACTAACTGTACCTTATGCTCACATCCAAATGATTTATGTAAATGACAAAAAGTTGAGGACCCAGCAACAATCCTTGTGGCACTCCACTGGTCACAGGCCTCCAGTCTGAAAAACAACCCTCCAGCACCACCCTCTGTCTTCTACCTTTGAGCCAGTTCTGTATCCAAATGGCTAGTTCTCCCTGTATTCCATGAGATCTAACCTTGCTTATCAGTCTCCCATGGGGAACCTTGTCGAACACCTTACTGAAGTCCATATAGATCACATCTACTGCTCTGCCCTCATC
>NC_057727.1:18796219-18802667 GCF_004010195.1 Chiloscyllium plagiosum | reverse complement strand
TCCTCTCTTGCCTCCCTTTCTATCCTTCCTGTAGCATTTGTATCCTGGAACATTAAGCTGCCAGTCCTGCCCATCCCTGAGCCATGTTTCTGTAATTGCTATGATATCCCAGTTCCATGTTCCTAACCATGCCCTGAGTTCATCTGCCTTCCCTTGAAATAAATGCAGTTTAATTTATCAGTCCTACCTGCCCTGACTGTTTGACTCGCTTCTGTTCTCAACTGTACCAGTCTCAGATTGGTCTCTTTCCTCACTACCTCCTGGGTCCCACCCACCCCCACCTTAATAGTTTAAATCCTTCCGAGCAGTTCTAGCAAATTTCCCTGCCAATTGTATTAGCCCCCTTCCAATTTAGGAGCAATCCGTCCTTCTTGTACAGGTCACTTCTACCCCAAAAGAGATTCCAGTGTTCCAAAAATGTGAATTCTTCTCCCATACACCAGCTCCTCAGCTATGCATTCATTTGCTCTATCCTCCTATTCCTGCCCTCACTAGCTCTAGCACTGGGAGTAATCCAGATATTACTACCCTTGAGGACCTTCTTTTTAAATTTCTGCCTAACTCTCTGTAATCTCCCTTCAGAATCTCAACCTTTTCCCTTCCTATATCATTGGTTCCAGAGTGGACAATGACCTCTTGCTGGCCCCTCTCTGAGACACCCTTGATTCTGGCACCGGGGAAACAACACACCATTCTGCTTTTTCTCTGCTGGCCGCAGAAAAGTCTGTCTGTTCCTCGGACTACAGAATCCCCAACACAATTGATCTCTTGGAAGCCGACGTACCCCTCATTGCATTAGAGCCAATCTCAATACCAGAAACTTGGCTGTTCGTGCTACGTTCCCCTGAGAATCCTTTACCCCCTACATTTTCCAGAACAACATACCTGTTTGAAATGGGTATATCCACAAAAGACTCCTGCCCTAGGTGCCTACCTCTCTTACCCTTCCTGCAGTTAACCCATCTATGTGACTGTATCTGAGACTTTTTCCCCTTCCATGTCTTGAAACCTATCGCCTATGTACAGGGCAGGGGGGAGAACTACTGTACTACATTCATTGCACACTCCATTATTTAACAAATGCTGTTCAGTCACAGAAAGACACCTAATGTTGGATGTTGCATATGGCAATACCTAGCTAGTCTTTGGGACATAAAATCAATGTACCTAACATCATACTCACTCTGAAATTTATACACCATTTGTTTAATAGCAGAGTATTATGACTCACAGGGAGCTACATGTTGAATTACCTGTGCGTTTCTAAATTATGGGTCAGCTCATTAAGTTGAACAAGGTCCCAGTTGATGAGTTGGTGTTTCAAGGGGCTTTTAAAGATATATCTTGCCCCGAAAATGTGTTGAATTGCACTGTTTCTTGGAACATCTGAGATTTGGATTTGGTAAGTCTTCCTTTGCTCATAATTCTACAGTTTTCACCTAGACATTATACTTATAGCTTATGTAATTTACAGACGCAAACCACTCCAGATATAGAAATTTGAAAAAAAAATCACAAAATGCTGGAAATATTTGGTTCGACAGCCACCATATGTGGAGAGAAAAAGTTAACATTTCAAGTCTGTGACTTTTCTTACAAAGTTCCTACAAGATTATAGACCTCAATGCTATGAGCAAACTGTGCTGTAGAACGATGCTTTGTAAGAAAATTAAACTAGGCTTTCAAGTCTTGCAGCTCTCAACGTATATCTGTTTAATCTCCCCCCTGCCCTGTACATAGGGGATAGGTTTCAAGACATGGAAGGGGGAAAAGTCTCAGATACAGTCACATAGATGGGTTAACTGCAGGAAGGGTAAGAGAGGTGAACCTTTGTCCCTCAGTTTGTATATATGTAACATAAAATACCAGAATGTACAAGAATTCTCAACTGAAAAATGTTAGATTAGGAATTATCAACACATGGCAGGAGACTAATTGAAAATCTATGACCTGCCATTACTGGTCAGCTGGCTCAAAACCAGTGTGGCTGCCAGATTATGCATGCACAAATGGTGTGGATTTGTCATTCATCTGTAACAGGAGTCTTTTGTGCCAGGAAACAGAAATAAATAAAGTCACCTTAGTCTGATCAGACCATAGGGCTACTCCTTTAAGAGTGGTTCATGGTAACCTCAGCCAATGCAGGAATTGAACCTATACTGGTGTCACTTTGCATCACCAAAGCCCAAGACTACAATATGTAAATATCTCAGCCAAAAAGCTTTTCTCAAATCTGTGAGCTTGTCTCTCTAAACAGAGCTGAACCTGCATAAACTTATTCTTATCCTGTTGCTATTAACATTTGTTAAATTGCTTTTTATATCTGGTGAACTCAGTGACATGGTAACACTTGACAGACAAAGTCCACTTTTACACCTTCAATCTTAAGAGTCACAAGACCAGGTTATAGTCCAACAGGTTTATTTGCTATAAGGGGTGGCACTGCAGTTAGCACTGCTGCCTCACAACACCAGGGACACTGGTTTGATTCCAGCCTTGGACAACTGTCTGTGTGGAGTTTGCATTCTCCTTGTCTGCATGGGTTTCCTCCCAGAGTCCAAAGATGTGCACGTTAGGTGAATTGCTATGTTAAATTGCCCATAGTGTTCAGGGATGTGTAGCTTAAGTGCATTAGTCAGGGCTAAATGTAGAGCAATGGGGATTGGGTTTAGAAGGGATACTCTTTGGCAGGTCAGTGTGGACTTGTTGGGTCAAAGGGCTTGTTTCCACATTGTAGGGATTCTAAGAACTGATGCAATATATTATTTAATACATTATATCAGTTGTATGACACTATGATCTTTTGTTAATAAATTGTGTCCTATGATCCTGCTCCAGTAGCTACCTATCAAAGGAGCAGTGCTCCGAAAGCCTGTACTTCCAAATAAACCTGTTGGACTAAACCTAGTATTGTGTGAGATTTTTAACTTTGTCCTTCCCAGTCCAACACTTTCACATCATGAGTTGTCTGAATAGATGGACAGTATCATCTTTCTAACAGGTAGCTTCCATATAATGACTGCTGAGTTTCTGCATGTGTATATCTGTTGCTTGGCTTAAATGGTTTGTAGAGAGGATGAAGATACAAGAAGTCAACAACATTTAGTGCATCAGAGATGAAGTAAAGGACCTACAGTTTGGATCACAATTATTCAGAAGTCTAGAAATGTGTGGATTTTTGCATGCTTTTAACATACTTCCCCATTTCTGCTATAGACCTGTCAGTTACTGTCCAGTTTGTCATTTTAATTTTTTTCACTGTGCTACAGTGAAATTTTGATATCAACTTATTTACCAAGCCCAAATTCTTTATAACCATTAACTAGTTTTCTCTCCACTAGTGCCACTGAAGTATTTGGAACATATTATTTCCAGTTCTAAGTTTATTTGGTGTAGAAATTGAAATATACAGCACACTTCCAATATCTGGGTAAGATGAGTCAAAAGCCCTTTACTTTGACTTAGTCAAAATCTCAAACTGAAAAAGAACGTTGTGTGTCATTTTTGATATTACAAAGCATGTTAAAATGACAACTAGGACAGTCTTTACTATGAACAGAGAGTCAATGTTGAAAGTTTCTGGAACTCTTATTTAAAAGGGACACTGAACTGTTATGGATCAGGGAACTTTGGTCTTAAAAATCAATCTCAGGTTATTATTGAATGAAGTGTCAAGGGTCTCTCCTGAACAGACATACCAAGACAAACATTAGCTGTGGGATTCACACCTGTAATTCATCCAAACCTTAAGTCAATACACCTGCAGACCACTAGAGAGAAAACAAAATTTGAATCCAGTGACCTTTGTCAGAGCTGAAGGAGGATAAGGATAGAAAAAAAAATGCTGAGAATGAGATGGGTTTGTCGGAAGTGAATAGGGTACATGGAGAAGATGCCCAGAGAAAAAGGATTGATAAGCAATCTGTTTATGATAAGCCAAGAAAATAATATTTGCTAGGTGGGAGGCTGATGAGAAATAAACATGTCAAGATGGGTGGCTCTGCTGGAAACAGCTCAAAACAGGAGCAATGGTAGGGAGAAAGAAAACAAGCAAGGGAAAGGGTGTTCATTCTGAAATTGTCAAATGGAGTCCTGAAGGCCATGAGGTTCCTACACAGAAGATAATATTCCTCCAGCTTGCGCTGAGCTTTGCTGAACACTTAAAGCCTGACACCGCAATGTGGGCATGGAACATATTAAAGTGGCAGGCAACTGGAAGCAGAGGGTCATTTTTAGGAGCATAGGCCATGTACAGGAGACCACATTATGAGCAACTAAAGTAAACTAAATTGAATGAAGTGCAGTTAAGTTTCACCTGAGGGTACAAGTAACTTGTCATGTGTTCCTTTTTACTGGGCCTGCAGTGACTGCTATATAACAAACAAACCCTGTCTGAGTTATCCTGTTGGTAATACTATAACATACAAGGTGTTCACCAAGTATGATCTTGGTAAAATTCCCCTGATTAACAATCTCCATGATTTAGGAGCCTGCTGTAAGTTAACTCTTCTGATCTTAGGTGCCATATTTTTAAAAGGGAGTTTAAGTTTCATTGAATTATGTCATGTTCAGGAGTTTTTTTTTTAAAATTGAATCCCTACGTACTGTGGAAACTGGCGAAATCATATTTTAAGTTAATGGAAGGGTTAATAAGGAGGGTTAAGTTTCATCTGTATAAATACTATATTAAAAACTATAATCCACACAGTTATTTAATGTCTTAAATCCAACATATATTTTACAAGTTTATAATACAATTTGCTTTTTTACACTGAAATCTCCATCGTTAAAAAATTGTAGAGAAGTTATTGTTTTAGATTTAAACTGTACAGTTCCAATGTTCTGTTACTTAAGCCATTAGTCATCCTGGCCTTAACTAATTGGCATTGGTGACAAATCCTCTACATAATCTGTGTTGAAGTCATAGGCATCCCCCACTGGTGTTTCACAAGATGGATCTACACTGATAGGCTTTTGGATAGGGTCAGCTATTTTCTCTGAAAAGGTAAGAAAAAAAATTGCTATTAAAATGGAGTCATCTTGCCTGATTGTCCAAGTTATAATGTATTATTATTTATTTAAAAGTTACCTCTGTCATGCAAACAATTTCAAAGTTTAAGATACATTTACACCTCAAGAGGAAACGTACAATTGGTTCAATACACACAATCACTTGTGTAAAATAACAATAAAACAAACATTTTATTAACTAACACCTGTGGGATCAGGAGTTCGCTGGTTGACCAAGATCTCTAAACCCCACACTAAGTAATAGAAAGAAGGCTGGGATATGCACATCACTATAATACTTTATTTACAGCATAAATCACTTAAGTAATATACTACACTGCCTTAAATAAAACTTGCCAGTCTTCTCAATCACCTGGACTACAAGGATAGCAGTTAGTAATTGCATGCAATTATCAATTTTTTTTAAAAAAGAAATCTAATAACCAACCTGATTCCAGTTTATTTTTCATTTGCTTTATCTGGAACGTTTTGGCTGTTGTGTATCCATCTGCTTTCGCCCGTTCATTTTTATCTTTTTCAAAATGTGTTGCCTAGGAAGATATTTGAAATATCTAATATTGCTTAAAGTGCAATAGAATTTAATATTCCATTTTCACTAGTTGTTCTTGTATATCATTACATTTAGTTCAGTTGGTACCTGTAGCAAGTTTGATCTTTTTCTGCAGTTGTGATTTTCCCCCTATTTAAGCAGGCACACCACCTATGAACAAAATCTGAACTCAGCATATCCTGCTGCTGTCAGAAACAATAATAATCCAGAAAAGATCTATGCTATCTGCTTTGTCCTTCCGCCCATCACAAGTGAAACATGTAATATCTGATGTTAGAAATAACAGCACTTCAAGCCCAAGTCAGTGGCAGTGTTTCAGCAGTTAGCACAGGATTGATTCCACCCTTGGACAACTGTGTGGAGTGTGTACACACTGTCTGCGTGAGTTTCGTTTGGGTGGTCTGGTTTTCTCTCACAGGCCAAAAGATGTGGGGGTTAGGTGGATTGGGCATACTAAATTTCCCGTGGTGTTCAGGATATGCAGGTTAGGTGGATTAGCCATGGTAAATACAGGGTTAAAGGGATAGGGTAGGGATGTGAATCTAGGCACGTTGTTCAGAGGGGTGGTATGGCATCCATGACTGAATGGTCTGCTTCCACACACTAGGATTTCTAAGAAGTATTCTTCAAGTTGGTTTAATAAGATTCCTTCCATTAGTACAGAGGTATTTTCTCAAGCCCAAAATCCTGGAACTGCCATCCCAGGAAATCTAATCAAATTCAAACAAACAATTTGGAATATCATTCTTCCTCATCCAGCATTCTGTGCAACATGTTTTCAGTCATGCTGGAAATCATGGAAATGGTTAAGGGTATGCTGGAAGATGGTAGATTGGATGACTTCCTTTTTTTTGGTTAAATTACTGT
>NC_057727.1:18755910-18795719 GCF_004010195.1 Chiloscyllium plagiosum | reverse complement strand
GTCTACGTGGCTCCTGGAGTCTTACTGACGGTGAATACTGTGTAAGTTCACATTATGCTGGTAAAGAGAGTTAAAAGGGCCATATTGGATGGGGAGGAGCAAGAGGCCTTAAAACATTCTTGAAAAACCAGGATAAACTCTCAGAATCAAAGAGTGGACCTTCTAACTAACCTGCCTCAGCATTTCCTTCACACCATGTCTTCTTAGTATCAGCTAAGCCAGACCCCACCCCAGATATGCCATCACCTCCACCCCCTTCCAACCCATTGCGTACCAGAGCAAAAGTCTTATGACGATTAAGGGTACTTAACCAAGGCCAGTCCAGTAAGTTTAGAAATTGAGCCACCTGCCTCGATGACCTCAGAGGTTAACGTTTCAGAATTAGTTGACGGCACTTAGGATGAAGAGAAGGAAAAAATTTCTTCTGTAACTTGAAGGGCTGTAAAACTTCAAAATTCCCTGAGGGCTGTCAACAGATTTCAGATCTACAGGAATCTAAAGGTTACGGGGTGAAGGGCAGGAAAGTGGAGTGGAGACAGGTTAGCCAGAAATGGGGAAGCAGAAATCAAAAAAAAAGAGAGCCAAGACAAAACACCAAATTCTTTCACTGTCAGTCCAATGCCAAAAAAGTTTCCACTTTATGCTGCGACTGGTTTTACGTGGTCAGAGTAGGAATCTCCCAAAAATGCCTGTGAGAAAGTCCACCTATTTATATACGGTAGAATTCCATGCCCTAGAATAGATGCAATTAGATGGAAGCAGTGCCAGTTTCTATTTGCTGACACAGAAGCAGATGCAAATTCCAAAATGCTGAGACTGCCCAAAGTGCAGATTGCTGACATCGTTGGTAGGAAATTGATCGAAAGGGTATTTATATTGATGCTGTTAACAGTTGAAATCCTCTTCTGCAGTTGTGACACAGGTCACCTGCTGGAGTTTGGACAGGAGTAGGGTTGGAGAATTTAGGAAACAACTTTCCATCTGGTCATGCTGTCAGACATGCATTCATGTCACAAAGCACAAGCCCAGTGGTCATTAAATTTCAAATCAGTACAAATTGAAAGAGGCATTCAATGAAAAATAGACCTACAGTTCACCTGGAATCCTAGTTAAAAATGTAAACACAGCATCTAATATTACTGGCAAAATTAGAATACCTCTCTAATGGCATCATGACATTTTCAAAACATATACTCACCCAGAAATACTTTAGACTGCAATTTATTTTCTAACCCTGACTAAAGCATGGTACAACTAAAATTTACAGGAGCTGAGATTTGCAAAATATGAATGTTCACTGCAAGGATGGAGCTTAAATCAGCAGATGACTATTTAACAGGTAAACTAGATCAACAAGAAAAAAAAATTATAGTCTCATTTGAAAGTTACTTTAATGCCAATATGCAGATTTTTTTCAGTAACTATTATGTTGACAGTCTAAATAACTTGCTTCAATAAAAACTAGCAAGGTGACATAAGACAGGTTTTCAAAATAGGCTTTTAAGTCTATTATGCAACCTCAATTAAGAATCTTTTGTTACATTCTTGCAGTTTATGGCAACCACTGGAGGATGTTACCTAAATAACAATCTTTTTGATACCATATATGCATTTATGGTCCATGTATGCATTTTCCCATCTGATAACACAGATTGGCACTTAAAAGAATCTCATTTATTTCAAAAATGTCTCATTCACTGTTTACCTGGTTTCTAACTTCGAGGTAAATTATGCAAATTTAAAATCACATCAGTTTTGAAAACTCTAGAAATATATAGAACCCCAAATTTTCCTAGCACTGCCCTTTCACTATCAAAACAAAAATCCCATTTGCATTGAAATGATTTGCATGTCAATAGCAAGTAGTCTTTAACAGCAAAATGCCTCAACAAGCTAAAGATCCCTACTTTGTTAGAAATTCTACAGTTTGCTCCCTAAACAGATGTTTTGCCAATATTGATAGATTTCATTTATGTTTGTGAAGAAACTATTTGAAACTGTTACTGATCACGAGCAAGAGTACCAAGTTAGAAACTGGTTTCCTTTATTTCCCTTGCTTCTTGCTGGAATACAACAGGTCTCAGGCTTTCTGGCAACTCACTTAATTGGCCATGATTCAAATGCTTGTACAGTGCCTGCTATTCAAATACAGGCATCATGGCAATATCCTTTAGAAAGGCACAAGGCTAACTGAGGTTGTTGGTTGTTGATGACTGTCTCTGGTTTGCCATCATTAAGACATTGTTTACAAAAAAGGATTTTAATGAACTGATGATTTTTTTTTAAAAAAATTGTAGGCCTAAATGATCACTCATTCTTTTAACAACACAAAAGAAAAAGGGCTTGCATTTACAAAGTGCCTGGCAATAGCCCCAAAGTCTTGCAAGGGGCATCACAATCGGTGGATAACGCAGAAGCATAGCTTTAGTGGAGGCAGATCTTGTGTACAGCAATGTCCGACAACACCAGTGAGATAACGACCATTTAATTTGTATCTTGGTGTTCAGTGAGGGCTAAATATGGCTATGAAAACAGAGAGAACTGCCCTGCTCCACTCTGGTGTAGGAGAAATAATTCTTGGTTCTATTTCAGAGAGGGACACAGCTATGGTCAGATTACCTGAACCTGCAATTCAGTTTTTAATCTAACGTTGGAAGAATTTTTTTTTAAAAAAAGTCACCAGATACCAGTCAAATAAACCTCATGTACTAAAAAAAATACCCAAAAAAATACATCCTACAATTTTCACTTAACTATGGGAAACATTCTGTCAGGATTTACTGCTTTGCTGAAATGAGTGAGCTGGGTTCAGAAACCCAAGCAGCTGTTCCACTCCCGCACCATACAAAGCACAGATTGTACTTTGATAAAATGTGAAGTCAATCCCATGAACAAATGGGTGAAAAAGGGTGTGAGCTATAGGGAGGCGCCGAATAGGCTAGGGCCTTTTTCCATGGAACATTGGAGACTGAGGGGTGACCTTATAGAGATTAAGGTCATGAGAGGCATGGATTGGGTAAATAATCTTTATCCTGGGGTGGGGGTGGGGGGGTGAAGTCCACAACTAGAGGACATAGGTTTAGGGCGAGGGGGTAAAGGTTAAAAAAGGGACCTAAAAAAAGGTGCAACTTTTTCATGCAGAGGGTGGTGCAGATATGGAGTGAGCTGCCAGATGAAGTGGTGGAGGTTGGTAAAATTACATCTAAAAAGGCATCTGGATGGGTGCGGAAATAGGAAGGGTTTAAGCAGGATATGGGCCAAGTGCTGGCAAATGGGACTAGATTAAATTTAGGATATCTGGTCGGCATGGACGAGTTGGACTGAAGGGTCTGTTTCCATACTGTACCTCTGACTCTAGAATAATTTTCAAACTCACTTCAATTTCAAAGTGGCACCATTGAGAAAATTATGCATATTATTCTTGGATGTTAGAATGACAGCAGTCATATTCAACAAATACACTAAAACTCAAATTACAACAAACTCAAATGGTCACTTAATTACAAAACATGATTAAACAGCAATCTTGAAAATTATGCAAATCTACTGAACTATTTAAAAGAGCAAGAGTAGCAAATAAAGTAGAAGTAGTACATTTGTTATAAACAACTTGTATTTATATACAGCCTTTAAATGGATTAACATCATCCCAAGCTGCTTCACAACAGCATTATAAAGCAAAACATGCACCAAGTCACATAGGCAGACGGCCAATGCTTGAAGAGCTAGTCCTTGAGGAAAGTAAGATAGAAAGCTAAATAAACTTAAAGGAAAGGTTTGCATAGTTGTGGGTGTAGGCAGCTGAAAACATGGCCACCAATTATGGACAATTAAAAATCAGAGAGACAGAGACATTCACGATACCAGAATTAGAGTGCAGGTATCTTGGAAAGTTGTTGGGTCATGGGAGATTAGAGTTAGGGAAGAGGGCAGGCAAAGAAGAATTTTAAAAATCAAGGCACAGCTTAATTAGGAGCCAGTACAGGTTAACAAGCACAGGGCAACGGTTGAATGCTATTTAGTGCAAATTAGGACACAGGAAGCAGAACTGTATTTGCCCTGAAATTAACAGGATGGAATGTTGGATACTGTCCACAAAAGTGTAATAAAATAGTCAAAGTCAAGGTTAAAATACAGATGTGGATGATGGTTTCAGAAACCAGAGAAACAGTGGAGATATTACAGAAGTGAAAAGACCAGCTGTGCAATACTGTAAATATGGTTGAAAGCTCAATTTTGAATCAAGGTATGAAATTGAGATTCCAAAAAAGAGTCTGGTTCAGTCTCAGACAGTTGCCAGGAATACTGATGAAAATGGTGCCTATGGGAGAAATTTTTAGCTGAAAACAGTTTCTGCTTATCCAGGTCTGATTATCAACCTGAAAACAGACTGTGGAGGGGTGTAGAGCGAGGTCGTGGTGAGGTAAAACTGGGCATCACCACACATGTGGAAGCTGATGTGTTCTCCGATGCTGCTACCAAGGGGCACCATACAGGCGAGAACTAGAATAAATTCAATGATAAATCCTTGGGACAAAGTTAACAGTGAAGGTAATACAGTAAATAATCGAATTTTCCTTTCTGACGGAAAACACTATAGAAAGGATTAAACTCATTTACAAAGGAGTTTATTACCCATAAGTTACCTCCATAACTCAAGAATCCAGTAAACTATACATTCAACTACAGAGGAACTGCGATTATCTGGCTTTCAATGATCCGAACATCGGATTATCTGGCAAGATCGCAAAGTCCTGATGCTTGGCTAAACTATATTATCTAGCATTCAATTAACCAAATGAATTACTCCCCAGTGTTCTCTGTATTTAAAAATAAAGCAATTTCCTGCAGTATTTTTGCTGTATATTTGTTCTTTTGTGGATTAAGGATAGAAATGCACAATGTAAAAAAATCCATCTAATCATTAGCTGGAAAGTTTGATTTTTTTTAAAAATGTGTTTCAGTTTTACACTCTTGGTTTTAGTCATCCAAAATGTTCAACATGGTAAATAAGTTAACTATGGTCAGGTAGTGAAACATAATTCGTTAGATAAATTTTCCTCTCTCCAATTTTATTTTCTGACTGAAATTACAAACTAAAAAAAAACCATGTCACAAAAACAGATAAACCTATATTTCTTCTGCTTACAAAAGCTGCTTTAGAAATCAGCTCAAGTACAAAGCTGATTTTGCTAAACCATGCTGCACAACATCAGAAAATAGATTGCAGGAATGCCATGCAGATCAAAATGCTATAACTATTTAAGCACGGATCAATTGCTCTGACCTGTTTATACATCTTTCCTTTTTCTAGTCTGTTGATCTTATCCCACTGCAGTACACCAGTATCATCCAATCTTCTGAAAGGCCTAGGAAATAAAACAGATCATTACTCAGTCACTAATTAGAAAGTCTGAGAGTCTTAATAACAGAGGCAACCCTAAAAAGTAGTCAGATATAAAATCATTGACAAAATGCATGCTTATACTATGGTCTTAATTTCAGCAAAGTATTTTCTTCTCAATTTTGTGAAGGCGGCTTGTTTGATTCATTCCATGTTTACCTCTCAGCCCCCTTGGCCCACAGGCCTTATTCCTGATGAAGAGCTTATGCTCAAAACGTCAACTCTCCTGCTCCTCGGATACTGTCTGACTGGCTGTGCTTTTCCAGCGCCACACTCTGACTCTTACCTTATTTCACAGAAGAAAGCCACATGAATAGAACTGAAACTAATGAGTAGAGAGATGCACATTACAGAACATATTACTATTCTGTCCACCAGGGTTTTAAATCGATCTATAACTTTAGGATCACAAGTAATTCCACTTTACTTCCAATGCCTCTCTATGCACACAACTATTCCATTAAAAAGGCTGACACAAGTCAGATATTTTCTGAACACTGACTTTCGTGGAAAATCATGAAGAGTTGCAAATTGCAACTATTCCTTATTATTTTCTTTTCCCTTCATACTTACAAAAGCTACTTACTTGCGTTTATCCGTAAAGAAACTTGGCTTATCAGCTTGGACGATCACCAAGTCAAAGAGATCCCGCCAGTCCTTTCCTACCATGTATTTCATTCCTTTATCACTGTAAAAAGTACATGTGAAAGATATTTGTGCAATACTTGAACATATTGCCACACTGATGTTCATTAAGAAAACCAGACCAATCCTGACAGATGGGTGGATGACAGGGTGATGCACCAGATTTAATTTCTTTTTATTTTTCTGTTGCAGCTTGGTACAACGGAGAAGCTAACTTGGCCATTTTAGTTATCAGGCAGCATACATAGGATGAAAAACAACAGTTTTTGCCCCCATTTCAATTTAAAATACTTAGATTCTATAAATCTACCACAAATTCAGAAGTACACCTCAAATCTAAAGATTTGTCATTCATCCCCTTCACCAAGCTGCTCAGAGAAGCAGAACAAAGGTCTAGTGGGAGTTCTCTTTAATAGGTCACCCCTTTTATAAAAAGCTGTAACTTTGTGATATAAAGTTGAGAAGTTGAGTAAAAAAAAGGCAATTCTAATATCACCTAGCATCCCTGAAATAGATAATCTCTTTCTTCTGTTATGACCAGGAAAGGAGTGGGAAAAATCAGTTCTCATCTTTTTGACAACTCCTTGGTGGGTTGCAACAATTTTTAAAATTTCTTTTGTGCTGCTAAACAAAACAGTTTGCTAGAAAATGAAAAAAGGTAAAAGAAGAAACAAATTGTATTACCAACTAACCCAGAGAAAAAAAAGTCACACACTCTAAACACTAACCCATTCTTTCTCCATTGATGAGGCCAGACTAGGCTGTGTTTCTAGCATTTTCCATTTTTATTTCAGCTTTCCAAATCCCACAGTGCTCTGCTTTTGCAGCTTCCCAGAGAGCTGGCTAACACACCAAAATAATGGTGTCAATTCCTTGGGTTAGACGCCTCCAGAGTAATGTGACCAAAATGGTATTTACAAACTTTACTAGAGAAGAACAAAATTCCAGACACAAGTGTGTTCCCACAATGAAACCCCACCAAGTCCAATAGAGAGATAAATTCTGGTGGGGTTCTCCATACCAGGGATTCCATTACCTTTGAAATGAGCATTTGAAGCAACTTAATTATTGGGTAATGTACTTATTTCCTTCTAAAGTAACTTCTCAGGAATGTCACCAACAGATAAAACTTTAATTTTTCATTCATACTAAACTGGTGAACATAAAAACAAAAAAAGTGTGGAAGCTATCGTGTTAAAACATCTGACCGACTAACTGCTGTACTTAATTTTTGAACCTCATTTAAAAGTCTTGTTTTTCCCTCAATACTGAGCCATCTGTTGCTGACCACTGAGGAAAGACACTGGTTCTAAACTGAATCCAGTTTTTAGCCTGATCATTCATAATTTCTAGCTGTGTTGTGGAACTCATTTCGTATCATACTCAGACTCATGTGATCTTGGTATATAACTCTGGTTCAGGAGGAGAGCAATGGCATCTTGGAAAAAGGATGATTGCAACAGCTAAAAATAATACAAAGCTTAGATAACCAAAATTACCACTTACACAAAGTTGAAAGGACTATTGGTTATAAGAAAGAGCTTTTTTCCATTATTAACCAGCCGGTTTAGGACAGCGTATATTTCATCACCATGAAGGATGTACTTCTCTGAATGGGAAGGAAAGGAATCATTACTCTATTTCAATACTAATAGAGTTTGAATTGATTCAAAAACAAATTCTTGATGCACCTTCTCAATTAGCATTTTACTGACACCATTAGGTTGAGACAGTTCACCTTTTTGGTGAAACTCACCTATTATTTTCTCAAATCAGTCTAATTAAAAGATTATGGTTTTCCCCCTCCATTATTTAACAAACCTGAAAAAATATTAACTCAGCAAACAAATGACTGATGACCATACAGCTGGGAAGGATGTGGGAAAGAAATTACAGGGGTTTAATTATAGGAACATGGCAACATACATTATGGAGGTCACCTTGAAGAGTGATACTGGGCTGGATTTTCATGGAGTTTAGGAGAATCCCAAGACCTTAAAATGGAGGAGAGGACCTGGGTACAGTAGGCTTGGCCCCTTTTCAACAGGGGACAGTTGTTGAAGTGCGCATTAGGGAATTGCAACATCTGCTGGACCAGTAAAACGGAATGCCGAGAACAAACATCAGATGTTCACTCCAGGAATGGTCTGAACCAGCACTGTGTCCCACAACTGCATAGGATAAATAAAATGCTCAGAAGCCAGATAAAGAAATGTGAAATTGTCAAACTGATAAAAAGAATTTAAATCTCTTGTTCTTTAAATTTTAATACAAAAAGATAATACAAAATTTATATCTGTTTGCAAAAAAAAAAAACAGTAGTTCCACTAGCTCATTATTGACAGCCCTCAGGTTTAATTTTCTGTTAGCATTGGTACTCTGACTGCTTCTACCTCCTATCAGTAGGACAGTTTTGGCAGCAGGGAGGCTGTGAAGTCTGTTTTATCGGCACTTACATGAGGCTCTGCTGTCTTTGACGTGGCCTTATGAATACAAACTTCCTTTTTTCCAAAGCTATAGTGTAGTTACAGGGATCAGTGCATGGTGGAAACTCAGTTGGCATAGAGTATGCAAGGGAAAAAGCTAGTGGGTGGGGTGTGTCTGGGTTGGCACTCAATAGGCAGATGGGCTATGGAGGATTTGGATGGAGTGCAGGGGGGGTGTAGTTATAGTACAGTGCGTCAGAGACCATGATTGGAAAAGGATGGCACTTGAGGAGTGGATTAGTAAGGGCAGAAGGACATCACTTTTATTGCAACTGGTTGAAGTCCTGCAGCATCAAGCCGCTTCAGCAGCTGGCAGCAATGTGCCACCTCTGAACCTTTCCCAGGTTGGCTGTCCTGACTCCACCATACAAGTGCCCAACTCCACAATGAAAACTTTGACAACCAAAAAAAAGAAACAACCAGACATGGACATGCAAAACCAGGAGCTTTCCCCAACTCCCACTAACAGCCTCAAAAGATGAAAATCCAGCCCAAATCAGACACACACACACACACACGCACACACTTATGCAGTGAACATGTTAATGAATTAGCTTGATCACTGAAGATGAATTGCTTATTCTTTAGATCAGCAGGATCTTAAAATGGTAAATTTGCACACTTAAATCGCATAATTGAGCATCTCGCATCAGAGATAGCTAATTTTCTCTCGGAGACTAGAAATATAGTACTAAATATTAGTGACTCACCTAGGTCCTGTTCAATCCAATTGTACATCATTCCTTTAACATGGACACTAGTTACAGCATCCTGAAGGAAAAGACAGGAGGGAGGGAACAAGGAAGTAGTTGTAAATTAAGGTTTTTATATTAAAAAAAAATTGTCTCCATAAAATTTTTGTTGTTCCTATCCAGTAGTAATTAGTGCTTTAGGAAATGCAGTACACCCATAAAAAGATTGTTCTTCAGGATGTAAAATCACACTTGCAAAACTTCTGCATTTCCACATCTTAGTTCAAGTTCTCTTTCCTAACTGTATGTATTTATGGATTCACCAAGTGGGTGGAATGGATAATGTCTTTGCCCCTTTTATTAAGGAAACACCTCGGGCTACATTTCGGATGAACTACTGCAGATTGCAAGACTCAACTGATGGCAGCCAGCCTCACAAAATGGGGCTGTGCAATCAAATCTAAATCCACTCTGGCAGTAGCTTAGGCTTTTGGATGGGAGCACTCAATTAGGAACACCATGGAAAAACACTCCAGTTTGTTGCAGCTTCTCACGATGCCTTTTTTGCATGCTTTAGAATATTTACTAGAGAAATTTCAGTGTGTGTAAATCATCTCAACAACTTCAAATAAAACCAAACAGTATTTGACAAGATAGGCTGATATAAATCAAAATGGGATTTGAAGTAAAACTGAAATGTGGAAGCACTATGCAATCACTGATTCCCAGGAATTAGATCTCTGCATTGCCTCAGATCTGACCGGACTTCCTAGAGAGGTTAACATTTGACTGTTCTACACAACTACCACAAGACATAGAAGCAGAATTTGGTCCATCAAGTCTGCTCTGCCATTCAATCATGGCTGATACATTTTTCAACCCCATTTTCCTGCTTTCTCCCAATAACTCTAATCCCCTTACCAATCAAGAACACCTCTCGTCTAAAATACACTTGAGTTGACCAATACTACCTAGTCTGATGTACAATCCACCCAATGTAGAATCTATAAGGTCTAAGAGTCACTGAAATGAAAATAGAACAACTGCAAATATAACACTGTTTGCTACCTCAGAGTTAAACAGTAACAGACTATAAATAGAATTTATTTTGGCTTCTATCTAGTGATAACTTTCGATTATTGACCTGCAAGTGAAGCACTGCTCTGTTGAGATGCAGTGTTAAATTTATCTAAACTTGTTGGGTTTATTTTGCTGCCACGAGAAACAGAAATCTGATGTTTAAGTTCAACCATGCAGAAGGGTTATATACGTACCTGGTGTATTATTAAGTGACAATGGAGGCTTTATAATGAAAAGCCTATCTTTATCAAATTTCACCTTTACAAAAGAACAAATTGCACAGAAAAGCTAATCTCTTCTAGTGTTTGCAGTTACAAACAAACATCCAAGTAGCATTGGTTGCCCTATTAAGTTAAAGTGTTAAGTTTCCTGGCAAGTCCCAATTATTATTGTGATGCAGATTAACCTGGAGTGAGGTTTGAACTTACGCTCACATCTCTGAAGAGATGAACCGGATCATATTCGATGTTGTTTTTAATGAAGTAGTCATTCACACAAGAAAGAAGGGTCATTTCAGGAAGAGAAAAAACATCCATGAACTGTTTCATAGTAGGACCCTAAAAAGTATAAAAACATAGATGTACATCAAAACAGAAAAATGTTCAAAGCTCCTGAGAATATTAGACTATTCAACATTTTTCCCCAAGATAAAAAGTGCTTTTACGATTAACTCATTGGACAAGAAAAGGGGTGCTAGAAGCCTAAGTTACACAGAACTGTGCCTGCTACAAACCCACCAGTCACTATTTTGACAAGGGCCTTTATAAGGGTGATTTAGATACTGTATGGGAACCCTATGATATACACTGGCAAAAATCAGTTTTAAAACAGATAGAGAGCAATCCACCTCATCTTCATGATCAACTTCATCTTTGCTCAAAACTGAACAACCCAATTTTTGATTTAAACATATTACTCTCCAATTTAATATAAAATTCTATCTTTATTACCTCACTTCAAGGGAGAACACCTTACAACATGATTACTAATTCATTCTGTCTCATTGCACAAGATCTAAAATAGTTCAAATAAAACAAAAGAACTGTGGATACTGGAGATCTGAAACAAAAACTGCTGGGAAACTCAGCAGTTTTGGCAGCACCTGTGGAGAGAAAGCAGAGTTAAGTATTTCTAGTTAAGTGACTCTTCATCAGAACTCAGACCGCAGAACAGTTCTGATGACTATTCAATCCCAAGTCTTTCATGATTATTGCATTGCTTTCATTTCATGCTCTAAATGATTTATACTCTGTCCAACACCAATGATCATTAAATACTCCCACCAATAGTTTTTGTCCATTATAATTTCTTTGCTCCACCCATTGATACTCTATATCTTGATTTGCTTGGCTATTTACTTGTTTTCTTCTGCCTTCATCTCATCGTTTAAATATTAGGGCTACTCTGTCTATGTTGTATATGCTTGTCAAATAAGTCAAGAAACTTGAAGCATTTAGTTTCCAATCTGTATTTTCCCTGCAATCAAAAGTAGTGTTACTGGATCAAACTCCATTGTCTCCACTTTTAGCATTAATTTGCCCATTTATATTTCCCTATCTGTAATTGCCCAGCGGATGGTTAAGAGTCTGGAGTCACATGTAGGCCAGACCAGATAATAGTGGTAGATTTCCTTACCTAAAAGCAAATTAGTGAACCACTCTGTTTTCTGAAGTCAATGACCAGTTCCTTCAGTTTGCTAATGTTGAGGAGAGATTATTATTGTTACACCACATCACGTTTTTGCTGTGTTCTGGCTCATCATTGTAGGCTGGATCACAAACAGCAGTAGTGGCATCAGCAACCTCGTAGATGGAGTTAGGATAAAATTTAGTCCCACAGACAAGAGTGTACAGGGAGCATAGTAAGAGGTTGAGTATACAGTCTTGTGGGGCAATTGACTGTGGTCACATGGTCACCATTAGGCTGGATTTTCATTCCAGGTATTCAGTAAATTGAAATTGCACCACCTGTCATGGTGGATTTGAACCCATGACCCTAGAAGTTAACCTATATCTCTGGATTACCATTCCTGTGACAACAGGACTGTACCACCATCTCTCCCCGATCACACAAATGACATTTATTCATAATGAAAGGAAGTTAGAGAGTCTTTACTTTGGTTGTGATTTTGTTTTATATTCTAGAATAGGCACAAGGTCTGACAGATTTTCAAGCATGCTTGAACAAAAACTCAAACTTCTCAATGAGGATGTCTCATGTATAACTGATCTTTTTGGCAATAATTTGCAAGTTGGATCAAACTAGACTTCAGTTACCATTTCTCTTCATTTTAAAGACAGAGTTCTATGATAATCATCACCACGGGAGTCCCACAAGGCTGTATACTCAGCCCCTTACTTTGCTCCCTGTACACATGACTGTGGGGCCAAATTTTATCATAACTCCAAGGTCGCTGATAACACCACCGTTGTAGGCCAGATCGCAAACAATGGATGAGCCAGAACACAGCAAAGAGATGACATGGTGTAATCTCTCCCTCAACATCAGCAAACTGAAGGAGCTGGTCATTGACTTCAGGATGCAGAGTGGAGGGCACACCCTTGTCTACATCACTGGTGCTGAGGTGAAGATAGTTGAGAGTGTCAAGTTCCTAAGAATGATGATCACCAATCAGTCCTGATTCACCCACACTGATGCAATGGAGAAGAAGCAGGACAAGAACGGATGGAGGACGATGAGGACAATACCACCAACACCACTTCCTCAGGAGGCTAAAGAAATTCAACAGGTCTGTAAAGACTCTTACCAATTTTTATAGATGCACTATAGAAAGCATCATTGCTTGATATGGCAACTGCTCTGCCCAGGAACATGAGAAACTACAGAGAGTTGTGAACATAGCCCAATCCATCATGCAAAACAACCTTCCATCTATTGACTCCATCTATACTGCCCACTGCCTCAGGAAAACAGCCAACATAGTCAGGGGACCCCGGACACCTTGGTTATCATCTCTTCCATCGGGCAGAAGATACAAAAAGGCTTAACACAAATGTTCCCTGCTGTAGCTAAGCTTCTGAATGGACCTCTCATTTTAAACTTAATATTGATCTCTCTTTGTATCCCTCGCTCTGTTCTATTACCCTAATGCACTTTGTATGGCATGATCTGACTGTATTGCACAAAACAAAATTCTTTGCTGTACCCAGGTACATGCAACAATAATCAATCAAAACAATTGAATTGAAGGAGACAAAACACCATTACATCGAATCCAGTTTACATGAAACCCAAAGGAATCAACTCATGTTTAATCTAAATTTCAACATCCACTCCATTTAGTGGATATTTGCCAATCAGTTGGCATGAATACCAATGTCCAGATTCCACTTTAAAGCGCAGAAATACCTGGTAACCTGCTTTTCTTGGAAAATAGCTCATCTTTAACATCTGTCCCTATTCACAAATTGTCTCTGAACTCCCTTCTACACACATGCTCAACAGCTGCTGAAGATTATAGTAATGTAGACCTTTACGAAGTCTATTCTCTGTAACAACGAATGAGTATGACCTTGTGTGGGAACACAATGTTCCATATTTAAACTTTACATGTAAACATACTGGTAATTACTGGTTCACAAAATTGTGACATATTTTTAAAAAATATATTTTGTGAAAACACCAGATGATAAATAAGCCCAGGTCTACAAAGCTGAAAAAAAAACCTGGTGACGTCCAAGCTGCCAAAATGTTTATTACAACTGCTATTTACAGCTGAGCATTCTGTTTGAATCTACTCTGGCTGCCAGGAAATGTCAGAGACTGAGGACAAAATAATGGTCTGCTGTTCAACAAAGCACTTGGTCTGTAGTGGTGAAGTAGCTTGTTTTCTCTTCTTCCTTTTCCACCTAGACAAGAACCCAATCTCAGCCAGGTCAAAAACAGGAAAAATAAGGTATAGAAGCTGAACATCTACCTGCTCAGCAACAGAAAAACAAAATCAATATAGATTAGTCTCTCTAATTGGTCTAAATAATGACAGCATTGACTGGACTGCAATTCTTCTCTCCCTACTACAACAGTCTTATCAAATCATAAAAGCATGAAACAGAGGACTGGATTCAAATAGAATGGGGAGAATGTGTTTTATTAAAAGAAAGCAAGAGCAGTACACAAAAACATTGCGCGTGCAGTCAGAAAGGTTATCAACACTTTCTAATTTTCATCTCAGCTATTAAAGTAGTACATGTCCAAATGCTGCAAGACCCGGGCAATATCCAGGCTTGGGCTGAAAACTGGAAAGTAACATTCACGTCACAGAAATATCAAGCAATCACCATCTGCAATAAGACAGCATCTAGTCATTGCCTCTTGATGTTCAATGGCTTTACCAATCACCAAACTCCCCCACTTAACATCCTGGGGGGTTACCATTGAACAGAAATTCAACTGGACATACCACATAAACAGTGACTACAAAAGCAGGGCAGAAGCTAGAAATACTGTGGCCAGTAACTCAATTCCTGACTCCAAAACCTGTCCACTATCTACAAAGGCACAAGACAGGGGTGTGATGCAATATTCCCCACTTGCCTGGATTAATTGGGGGAGGTGATACCCTAATTGTATGATCACTAGACCATGAATCCAGAGACCCACTTAATCTTTTGACGACCTGGGGTGGAAGTCCATCTCAACAGCCAGTAGAATTTGAATTCAATTAAAACTAAATCTGGAATGACGACTGTGAATCTATTGCTGATTGTCAGAAAAAAAAAACCCATCTGGTTCACTAACATCCTTCAGAGAAGGAAAGTACTGTTCTTACCTGGTCTGACCTAGATCAATTGCAATGCTGTTGACTCTTAACTGCCCTTAAGGATGGGCCCAGTCAGTCAATAATACCCACATCCCATGAATGAAGCTTGATAGCATTCAGGACAAAACAGCCAATTTAGTTGGCACTATATCCGCTTCCTCCACCACTGACACGGAGGCTGTAGTACATAAAATCTACAAGATACACTTTAGGAACTCAGAAGCTCCTTATGTAGCACCTTCCAAACCTATCACCATTCCCATCTAGAAAAGATAAAAGGGTAGCAGTGCATAGAATATCACCAGCTGCAAGTTCTCCTCCAAGCCATTTATCACACTGATTATGATAACATATTTGTTGATTGTCATTAGGTCAAGATGGAATCCCCTCCCGAATGGCATTGTGGGTCTATCTATAGCTGTTAAAGGCAGCAACTCACCACCATTTTCTCAAGGGCAACAAGAGACAGGCAATAAATGAAGGCCCAGCCAGCACTGCCCACTTCCAAGCGTGAATGAAAAAAAAAAAATCAGACACCAATGATTGCAATGTGCTGTTACATTTTCTCATTCTCTTACAACAGGCTGAAGTTTCTTGAATGAAACTGGTGCTTGAAATTACAGTCTCACAATACAGAGCATTCTTAGAACATTATGAATGTATTTCTAGTTTTCAGGAGAACTTGAAGTTGAAACAAGTTGGAGGAAGTCCTTCTCTATTATGACCTCCCACTTTCAACCTATTTCTGTTTATTAAATTAGTTTCAAATCATCTAAGCAGCCAATGATTTTCTTGTGGAACTCTGCCTCAGCAGACACCAAATGGGCCCTTCATAGGTCTTCCATAAACCCAGAGTCCTTTTGGAGACAAAGGGTGATTAGTATATTGATTAAACATCTGGTGCATAGGTTTTACACCTCAAGAATTTGAGGCAGCTGGTGTCTTGGAGTTGGAATGACTCATTCAATTTGATTCTACCCTTAGATTAGATTCAGCAAATCGCATGGAACCAGTTTGGAATGTTCCATTTGATGGTGATAGGGAGAGTGGTTTCAATTCACACAAGAGATCAGATGACCCTCATGCAGCAATCTGTTATAGCATTTTGTGTTCCATTTTAAAATATTTTTTAAAAAGTTTACACTTCAGAATTTACTGAGCAACAACATTACTAAAAATGGAAACATGATAAAATGGTGCAAACAAGTGAAATTTTAATCATAGGCCTTATCAAACATCGCAACGATGAACTACACTCTAAACTTGCAGAGGAAATGTTTTTCCAAGTAGTCTTAGTCCAATCTTTCCTACTGTAGCAATTGTTTTTATATTAACCAGCACCTATGAGACCAGGTGTGTGCATCAGTTGATTAAATATCCGAGATAATCAATGTAAAAATACACATTAAGTAATAGAAACAGTACAGGAGGAACACAATTATTTATGCTACAAGTATAAATAATGCAACTTTGCCTTAAATAAAAATTACCAGGGACAGACAGGCATCTCACTCGCACCCTCAACTGATTATCAGACATCACGGTATTTAAGGAGAAATGGCCTCGAATTCAATCACCAGTTGATATTTTGTGTGGCAGTTTGATTAATATATTTACATAGAGGTAAATAAACTATAATAATTGGACAGAATACAATAAACTTTCAGTATTAGAGGTAAATAAGTTTGTTTTAACAGGCGCTCTCAACCTGAAAAGTTTGCTGTACTACATTTTGCCAGGATAACTACTGGAGACAAGCAGGAGGCTGAAAGAACAAACAGCAAGCCAGGCAGCATTAGGAGAGGTTAATGTTTTGGGTGTAACCCTTCTTCAGAGGGTTACACCCAAAATGTTGACTTCTCCACCTCCTGATGCTACCTGGCTTGCTGCATTCTTCCAACCTCCTGCTCAGCTACCTTGGATTCCAGCATCTGCGGTTTTTTTTGTCTCTAACCAAGGATAGAGAATGGGCCAAGGCAGCAGGTACTCCTCGGCCTTCATTCAATAATTTCTCACTTGGTCACAGTGCCAAGCTCTGGAATTTTCCCCCACTTCACTGTTGGTCCAATCTTTTCCTCATCTTTGAATAAAAAAATGCAACAGAAATCAGAAGCTCGCGTACAAGGTAAAATGGAGAAGAAGCAGAATCTACATTCTACTGCTTAATAATGAAATTTTTGCATATAATCACTGAGTTTTTTTTTTAAAAAATGATTACATAAAAAAGGTTACCTTGCCATAGAAATCACTCATTCTGTGTAAAGGAACATGTTGAGTGCCATCATACATTTGAAACACTTCCTCATCTGGTACTGGACTGAGTCCTCTGTAGGCAAGTACAAACCAAATTCATTAATTCTAAAAATTATAAAAGCATTTTGTCAAGGAAATAAATATGAAGGTGAAAGTTTAAGAGTAAAAAGCAGGCCAAATAAATGCCATTTTTAAATAAAAACCGAATATTTCTGCCATCAATGGATAATTAGATAAAATTTTCATCATTACTTTTCCAAGAGTTAAATAAGAACAGATTTTTTTTTTAAAAAGTTCAATAAATTTTCATAATAATGAACATTTTGTTAATTTTTTAAAAATTTATTCAAGGAGTACAGATGTCACTTAATGCAACATTTATTGCCCCATCCAAATGCCCAGTTAAAAGTCAATCATGTTGCTGTGGGTCTGCAGTCACATGTAGGTCAGACCAGGCAATGGGGGCAGATTTCCTTCCCTAAACAAAGAACTTACAACAATGTAACTGGTTAAATGGTTGCCATTAAGCCAGTTTTTTACCGAATTAAATTTTAACTATCATGGTGGGATTTGAACCATACCTCCAGAATATCAACTTGGGGTTACAGATTACTAGTCCAATTACATTATCATTATACTACTGCCTGTTGCTCATGATGCTGATATACCAAAAATATTTTTTATATAAAAGGAAATACACATTAAATGACTGTAATCCAACATGAGCATTTTCACTTTTGGTGCACAAGCTGCCAATCTCATAAGAGAAAGATAAGCAAGGCCAATACATTCTATACAAATAGACTTATTACCACCAAGTCTAACTATGTTTAACATAAAACTTCAACATAAACTTCACACAAGTATTCCAAACAAGGTACTTAGCCATTACAACGAAACTTCTCCAAGTTTTCATGCAAGCGTGCCTAATCTTGGATTTAAATGCCTTGATAGACTGGTATTCTTCCTGCATAATTAAGTGTGTGTTAAGTATTGTAGAACATCATACCTGTACACAGTTCCTAACTGGACATAGTGGAAAGCATCAATCTTCATTAGGAATCCCTGCCAAAGAAAACAATATTTATTCACGTGCTGAACTAGTAACATCAGTGTGATAACCCTTCAAGGCCCATGGGGAATCATTCATTAACCTTCTTGTGGAGTCTGTTGGTAAAGGGCAATGGCTTCCTATGTTGGAACTCATCATCTGAGCCCTTTACAAAGCAGACTATGAAGGACTTTGTGGTGTAGTGATAGTGTCCCTACCCCCTTGCCCCCCAAACCAGGAGGGCCAGGTTCAAATCCCACCTGCTCCAGGCATAGTAATAGGTAACTTAAAAAAAGTCACATTGCTTTGATGTTGCAAAGTCATTCATTCAGTCATGGGAGATTGTATTTCTGTGTATAAAGCAAAAAAAAAAAAGGACAAAACAGATGGAGGCGAGGTTGTATGGTGCAGTGGTAGTTTCCCTGATTCAGACCCAGGAAGCTGGGGTTCAAATCACACCTATTCCAGAGATGTGTAATAATTGCAAAGTAGGATTTACATTGAAAAGTTGTCAAGTTTATTCAGCTCGAAGATTACCTAACAATGAATTTGCAATATTTACAAAAATGTATTAATGGAGAGCAGACCATATGGTAAAGCAATGGTTTCTATTGTTTGAGATCAGTTTGAAATACAGAGGTACATTCATACCTTTTTTAAAAAAAAAATCATCTTGGTTATGATAGGATGCCTTCTCTATGGTTTCCTTTGGATAGGTTAGCTTGCCATTAAGCCATCAATGTGCCAATCTTTGAAAGAGCTGAGGAATGGCAAGAGGTTGCCTGTGTTTCTGGTATACAAATAATCACTTGGCAGTACAGAATTGATGAGATGAAAAGCTTTGAAAGGAAGTCACCTTTTCAAGCAATTTTCAGCTGTCCTTGTTCATGTCCTTTTTTTAAAAAAGCAATCATCATATGCAGTTTGAATTTTTAAAAAGTCAAGGAGGCCACTGGCTCATTTTCTATAAAGGCAATAATCAATTAATTCAAACAAGCCACATTTCAATAGTTCAGTTCTGTGATTCTAGGTATGTGATTTGTATTTTAAAATACCTTTTAATTTAGAATTTGGAGTTTGAACTAGTGGCAAGTGGGTTTTGGTCAGTGTATGAAGGGCTAATAATTAATATGTCAATCTTTTTACAACCATGATTTAAAATCAGTATGCATCAGAGAGCAGCTGGTTGGGATACTCCTGGAGTGATAAAATTATGTTGATATATTAAAAAATCCCATTATTAATCAGAGTGGAATCGTTTTAAAAACATAATTTAAGCTTGCTACTGGTTCAATAGAAGCAAAAAATTTTGATTTGGAAAAACAGAGTCTGGAAGGCCTTTGGGGGAATGTTTGTAAAAGTCCTGTCTCGGGTAAGATGTAGGAACAATTCCTCCTGGAGAAATGAGATAGGTTCTCTCAATGTAATGGTTCTAATTTGAAATTTCCAGATCAGAAGGGGTTTATCTGAAGTTAAGAAAGTTTATGAATAGTCAAGGGATTGGCTCAAGGTCTCAAGACCAGGAATTCTAAACTTATCAGTTTGGTAGTAAAAGGGAACTCTCTCCTACTTTTACAGTTCTCATATTGGTGATAGAAAGATTTGGTGCCAGGAACAGATGGGATTTCATCTTTGTGTTTCAAAATCTTTGAAGAGCGGCAGCCCCTATAAGCTGGGGAAGGCAAAGTTTTGTAAATTGGTTCAATTAAACTGCACATGAACAATAAAACATGGTCATGTTTAGCAGACGGGAATAATCACCTATCGAGCCAAGTCACTGGGGTAGCCATCTCTGGGATGTGGAAGTTCAAAAGGTTTCACTGGTCACTCAGTCTAAATAGCCTTATCAAGACTGGAACACTGACAGTCAGCAGAGTATAGCAAGGGGAGGCTGGTGGAACCATTACAGCATGTTAAACTGTACACACGTTAGACTCCTGAAGGAGTGGAAGGATGGATGGCAGACCAGTGGCAGTATCTGGAGAAACAGAGAGCAAAGGAACGGAATAAATGCATCCCCATTCTCATGGCTCCAGCTTGGATGAGACAGTCATGGAGTGGCAGCGGCAGAGGACTGTAATCAAAACCCCAGAGCATGTTTCAGAAACTCTAACCAATGTCAAGTATATTCAATGTTTCAAAAAGGTACCAGAGTGTGACAACACTGTATAAACATGTGAAAAAAAACAAACACTTTTCACTATTTATACGTGACAATAAATCTAAAAACAATTGGAGTTATATGCAAATAGCTTGACTTGCTGCAATGTTTTGTTATCTTCATTTCTGTTGCCTAATAAACTTCTGTTTTGCTTTTAAACTGTAATCTCAGCATTTTGGCTTATTTCAGCAGAAGACCACCATACAGATTTTTCAAAAAAGTAATCCATCAGGCCAGAGTACAGTCTGGGATCAGGTTTGTTCAGTAGTAACATGAGCTGGGATCACAACAATTCATGCCCAAAATATTTACATTAAAAAGGAAGCAATAGAAAATGTTAAAACTCCTTACAACAATATGCACACCTATAAAAATTATATATTTCACAAAAACTGGATTGCTGGTTTACAGTTGGTCTCAATTTACTGGTGTAGTCTGTCTTAAAAGTAATAAAGATGCACAAGTAGTAAATGAGACAGGAGGATTCAATCCACACCAAAAAGGGAACTTACGATTATGGCTCTGGACAACAGTGTTATGTAAACAGACAACAGACAAGGTATTCTTCCAAGTCACCTAATCCACCTAAAAATTGACATTTTGGTTAACCATCACTGAACAGGTTATCATTTCTTTTCATGCAGCGTATGGTTGATCTATTTTGTGGCTCTTCTGTAGATAAAAGTGTGTCTACTGCACCACAGCTGACCACACATCTCCTGAAAAAGGAATAAGTCAGGACATATGGTGTTTCTATGGTCAAGATCAAACTTTCAGCCTGTAAATTCATATAAGAAACAAAACAGAATGGATGCAATTCACAGAATGGATTACAGAGACATTACATAAGCTTCCAAATGAAATAGTTAAGCCTCAGTCACAGCAGATCCCAACATACGGAGACTGAGAAACAGATTCTGTTTAATAGAGTCTACATGTGAACCTACCTCTTCAAAATATTTCAGACCCAATTAAAGAGTTTAATTAATAAAAGAAAACTTGGATTAGAAACAGAAAGAGACCACAAATATATAAATAGAGGGAAATAAATAAAAAACTGAGCTAAGATGAAATAATGGAATAGAGAGAAGAAATGAGAAACAATGCAAGATGGACAGAGGTAAAATAAAGGGGAAAACCAAAAAAAAAAAAGAGGGAATGCATTTAGCCAGACTAAGAAATTGAGAGAAGACAAAGACGGAACAGGGAGTGGAAAATAGGACAGGGAACGACAAATGCAAGAGAAAAATTGAACAATAGCATACAATCCAGACTTTAAGCTAATTGGTAAAATGAAAAGAATGTTAAAGAGCAATTAGAGCATGTAAATTTTGTTTTGCTCCTCATTTGGACTGGCTAGCCTTGCACTCCTATATACACATACTCAACTCGATGGGGTATTATCTTCATGAATTAGGCTTCTGAATTCTATTAGGAGTTGGTGAACTATGTATGAATATGTTCATACGGTATGACATGCAAGTAAGATAATTACATTTGGTTTGGAAGACTACATTATGCATTTGTTAGCATACAATAAAGACTTGTTAATGAAAACATTCAATTTCAAAAATAGGAAGTTGCATTTTACCTTCCGTACATCATAATGAAGGCCTCTGATAGCAAAGTTAGTTTGGTATTCATAGTTCTTTATTCCTTCTGGATACTAAAATGAATAATGGAGATAAATACAAGGTTCAAAGCCTCCAAACAAACAAACAAACAAACAAACAAACAAACATTCAGCACAACACCATCATTTGCTTCATATTAGAAACTGAAGCATTTTTCTTTGGGTTTCAGAGGAGAGCACACAGCTTTGTTTGTCAGCGTTAAAAGCTTTTTAGTGTAACAATTTAGGTGCTTTATAATTAAATGCTTTAAGCCTACATTTGCTAAAAAGTAGCAAATCAATTTTAGCCAGTTGCTACTCTGTAGCAGAAGCACTGTACAACTAACGTAATAACCATCATTAGGGGGCCACCTCTAGCCACTAATTATTCTCCACATTGATCAATGGGAAATTATGCCTGACTACAATGGTGTCTTTATTCAATGCTCAAATTGAAGAGGCTTAAAAAAAATAATCAAGCATTATAGAAAGCAATTGTAAGCAAAAGTTAAAAAAATCTCAAGATACACATCTTCATATTAGAAAGACAGATTAATGATTCAGGTTTTTGCTTTTATATACAGTTGGAGATTATGGTTGGCCTTCCCTTTAGAAGTTTGAGTAGAAATCTATTTATTCAGAATAGTCAGAAATATCCTGCTTAAAAGTCTGCTGCTGTGTCTGACCTACCTGCTAGCCTAATATGCACCAATCAACCTCATCGTGCCATGGCCAAATACCTCAACTTCCCCCCCCCCCCCTCCCACTCCGCCAAGGCCATGCAGGTCCTGGGCCTCAAATCGCCACTCATATACTGCCTGACGCCTTGAGGAAGTACACCTCATCTTCTGCCTCTGAATCCTCCAAGCCCATAGCATCATTGTGGATTTCACCAGTTTCCTCATTTCCCCTCCCACCACCTTATCCCAGACGCAACCTGCGAACTCAGCACTGCCCTCATGACCTGTCCATCTTCCTTCCCACCTCCATCTACTTATCGCACTCAGTTATCTCATCCTCAGCCACAACCCCCTCCCATTTATCTCACCACCCCCTCTGCTCACAGCCTCATTCCGGATGACGGCTTTTGCCGAAACATCGGCTCTCCTGCTCCTCTGATGCTGCCTGACCTGCTGTGCTTTTCCAGCACCACACTCTCTACTCCAATCTCCAGCATCTGCAGTCTTCATTTTCGCCTACCCTAATCTCCCAGTTCACTTCAGCTAACTCCATTTTCATGCTCACATTAGGACATCTTCGACCCTCTTCCCTCTTTCAAAACAAATCAGTATGTAAGCTTCGAACGTACTGCAGTGGCTGCTACCTAGGGATGAAAGATCAAGTCAAATTCAATTTCATTTGTTATAACCCTGGATAATTCAGTTTTAATAGTAAGCATATGTACCATAAAACAAAAACCAAAGTGTCTAATTTCCACTATCTATTAACATGATTCATTATTTTATGAGTCAAATGTAATTTTAATAGCATGGAGCTTGAAGAATTTCTGTAATTATTTTTAAAAGCAGCAAGTACCTTATATTGATCAACAAGTATTTCTCGTGCTGTATTGAAGATCATTGTGTGCAGCAAATTGGAATACTGCGCCAGAGTATAATCATAATCAAATCCATAAATTTCAATGTTCCCTAAATTAACCTCATTATTGGAATAGATGTTTGCAGGATTGAGGAGGTTGCAAATTCCTGGGGGAATGAGTTCTAGAAAAAAAAAGGTTACAACAAATTAATTATGAAATTCTAAACAATTAAAACTGTAGCATTCTACTTTCATATAGTAAAATATCAGAACTATCACATCTCCAAAGTTACAAGGGTGAAAAAAAAATTCTGTTAAATAGCCAATCCTATTAGCTTAGAATAAAGTAAAAGTCGCGTTAGGTACCAAATGAGAAAAGTGACCAACAGAAAACCAAAAACCATACAAACATCTCTTCCTTTTTCTAAAAAGGAATTTACCTTTTACAAAATCAGCAACCACAAAGTTACTAGTCAAACCACCAAATATTTTAAGCTGGTTTCTCTTCTTCACAAATAATCACTAGGTACAGCGAAGGTTAAATGAGCATGTTAAAATGGTGCTTTGTGAATATTAAAGTATTTTAACTGTATTACATTGCTGCAATACGTTTTCTGCATTATAATGATACGCAAGATGGAGGAGGACTTCAGAACAGAGGTAACAGGGGTAGCTGTAGACCATGTGTCTGAGCCTGCTATGTCATCCAATAAAATCATGTCTGATCTCCTGCCTCAAATCTAGCTTCTTGCCCATTCCCACTAACCCTGGATTATCTGAAACACCAAAAAGTCTATGCGAAAACCCCAACGTGTTCAGTGATACTTTCTCAAGAGCAATTAAGAATGGGCAGCAAATGGTGATCTAGCCACCAATGCTCATAACCGGAGAAAAGTAATTTTTTTTAAAAAGCATCTACATGTATCTGGGTTAGAGAATGCCTAAAAATTCCAAGCGAAGAACTCTCATTTGAATCCAAAAATTTATGAATCCTTATTCCAGAGGTTCTGCCCCCATTTTCCAGTAAATAAAAGCAAAATCCTGCACTTGCTGGCATTTTGAAATTAAAACAAAAAAAAAAGAGAAACTCAGTAAAGCTGGTGCTTAACAGAGACAGAAAAACAGTTAATGTTTCAAGACCAGTATGACTTCCCCTAATGCTACTTTTATCCTGTCAAACCTCTATTCAGAATACTGTTTGTTTATTTCAATGAGAGGACTTCTCATTCTTTTAAATTCCAGAGTCGAGACAGTCAATTTAAATCAGCCCCTCACCATCTGCTGATTTGCACAGCCCACGAACCAGTTCAGTACAGTAGACATTTACTGTCCTCAAGGCAAGAACACCCTTCCTTAGGAGGTTAACATTGCTCAAAGGACTCTATGTATTTTCTGACAAAATATTCGAGTCACGAATGATCTTTCATGCTGACCTTACATGAAAAATGTTTTGAATATTTTATTTCCCATTGCATCATTCAACATATTTATTCACTCAAATCTTCCCTCAATGTAAATTGTTTTTGTTGAGTATAAGTTTTTCAGAACTTAAACATGAAACCCTCAAAACAGAAATTTTATGATGATTACTTCCAAATATTTTTCACTGAGATTACAAATTAAATACCAGATAAAAATTTGCTTTATTCTCTAGTTGTTCTACAATGTATTGCAGGAGTAGCTGTCATGGAATCATGGAATTTAAATAAACTAATCCTTATTTCAATTTCTCCAGCCTGTAAGAAGATTGTTTTCTTTTTCTTTCCAACTTTCATTAATTCTTGCTAATGCTCAGTCTAACAGATGAAAAACACTAATAGGAGTAGCCTTGAGAAACCAGCGCAGACGTGCTTTCTGAAACTTATCATTCCTGATTTGCAGCTCCTCAGATTCTACTTCCTGGGGTTCTGAACCAAGCCCTTTCTCACTGCATCTTAAATGTTGTCATCCTTCATTACTAGAGCTACTCATCCTCCATTTCATTCTCCCAGACTTTGAAATCTTGTGCATTTTGCAATCTTTATTTTCCAACCTCAATTACCTTTTAACCACGTTATGGTAATGTCAATAGATAAAAGTTACATTCTAGGTTACAACAACCAGCATGTAAAACCATGGCAGATGAAACCATGAACTGTTGCAACTTTTACATCATTGCAAATTTTCCACTTGCAATTTCAATGTCATGGATAGTTATAGAATATAGAACATAGAACAGTACAGCACAGAACAGGCCCTTCAGCCCACGATGTTGTGCTGATCATTAAGGTAAACCTAATGTACGAACCCTCAAATTTCTGTGACCATATGCATGTCCAGCAGTCTCTTAAATATCCCCAATGACCTAACTTCCACAACTGCTGCTGGCAACACATTCACGGTGGCACAGTGGTTAGCACTGCTGCCTCACAGTGCCAGAGATCCGGGTTCAATTCCTGCCTCAGGCGACTGACTGTGCAAACTCCACGCATTCTCCCCGTGTCTGCATGGGTTTCCTCCGGGTGCCCCGGTTTCCTCCCACAATCCAAAGATGTGCAGGTCAGGTGAATTGGCCATGGTAAATTGTCCGTAGTGTTAGGTAAGGGGTAAATGTAGGGGTATGGGTGGGTTACGCTTCGGCAGGTCGGTGTGGACTTGTTGGGCCGAAGGGCCTGTTTCCACACTGTAATGTAATCTAATCTAAAGAACCCACTTCTGACATCCCCTCTCTACTTTCCACCAAACAGCTTAAAACTATGACCCCGCGTGTTAACAATTTCTGCCCTGGGAAAAGGTCTCTGGCTATCAACTCTATGCCTCTCATTATCTTGTACACCTCAATTAGGTCCCCTCTCCCTTATTTTTTCCAATGAAAAGAGTCAGAGCTCAGTCAACCTCTCTTCGTAAGATAAGCTCTCCATTCCAGGCAGCAACCTGGTAAACCTCCTCTGAACCCTCTCCAAAGCATCCACATCTTTCCTATAATAGGGCGACCAGAACTGGACGCAGTATTCCAAGTGCGGTCTAACCAAGGTTTTATAGAGCTGCAACAAGATCTCACAGCTCTTAAACTCAATCCCCCTGTTAATGAAAGCCAAAACACCATATGCTTTAACAACCCTGTCCACTTCGGTGGCAATTTTAAAGGGATCTATGTACCTGCACACCAAGATCCTGCTGTTCCTCCACACTGCCAAGAATCCGGTCTTTAATCTTGTACTCAACTTTAAAATTCGCCCTTCCAAAAATGCATCACTTCACATTTATCTCTCAGCCCATCTCTGCATCCTGTCAATGTCATGCTGCAGCCTTCAACAGCCCTCTATACTGTCAACGACACCTCCAATCTTTGTGTCGTCTGCAAACTTGCTAACCCATCCTTCAATCTCTTCATCCAAGTCATTAATAAAAATTACAAAAAAAGAATAGAGGCCCAAGAACAGAGCCCTGTGGAACACCATTCACCACTGACTTCCAAGGAGAATACTTTCCTTCCACCACCACTCGCTGTCTTCTGTCGACCAACCAATTCTGTATCCAGAAAGCTAAAGATTTCCCTGTGTCCCATTCCTCCTGACCTTCTGAATGAGCCTACCATGGGGAACTTATCAAATGCCTTGCTGAAGTTCATATACACCACATCCACTGCTCGACCCTCAACTTGTCTAGTAACATCCTCAAAGAACTCTAAGATTTGAGGCATGACCTGCCCCTCACAAAGCTGTGCTGCCTGCATTTAATCAAGCCATGCTCTTCCAGACGGTCATAAATCCTATCTCTCAGAATCCTTTCTAACTCCTTGTAGATGACAGATGTGAGACTGACTGGTCTGTAATTGCCAGGGATTTCCCTATTTCCTTTCTTGGAGAGGAATTACATTTGCCTCCCTCCAGTCCTCAGGTACAACTCCGGTGGAGAGCAAGGATGCAAAGACCTTTGCAAGTGGTGAAGCAATCACATTTCTCACTTCCCAAAGCAGCAGAGGACAAATCTGGTCTGGCCCTGCCGACTTGTCAATCTTTATTTGTCAAAATTTTCAGCAAATCAGCTTCCTCAATCTCTATCCGTTCCAGCATGCTTACATGCTCCTCAATGGTTTCATTCACTACAAAGGTCCTTTTCTTTAGTAAAGACACAAGCAAAAAACTCATTTAGGGCTTCCCCTACCTCCTCAGATTCTATATGCAAGTTCCCTATGCTATCCCTGATCGGCCCTACTCTTTCTTTGATCATTCTCTTATTCCTCACATACGTGTAAAATGCCGCGAGATTCTCCATAATCCTTCCTGCCAAGCCTTTCTCGTGCCCCCTCCTGGCTCTCCTCAGACCATTTTTGAGCTCCTTCCTCACCTGCCTGTAATGCTCTAGAGCTGAGGAAGACCCTTGCTTCCGCCACCTTACGTAAGCTGCCTTCTTTCTTTTGAAAAGAAGCTCCTCTGCTCTCATCATCCAAGGTTCCTTTATCTTACCCCTTCTTACCTGTCTCAGGAGGAACACATTTATGCATCAGTTGTGACAACTGTTCCTTAAACACAGTCTCCACATGTCTATAGTGCCCTTTCCATGGAGCAATTGCTCCCAGTCCATGCTTCCCAACTCATGTCTGATAGCATCATAGTTTCCTTTTCCCCAATTAAATATCCTCCCATTGTGCCTGCTGGTCTCCTTCTCCATAGCTATGTAGAATGTGAGGCAGTTGTGGTCACTACCACCAAAATGCTCTCCCACCACAAGATCTGACACCTGCCCCGGCTATTGCCGAGCACCAAATCCAAAATGGCTTCTCCCCTCATCGGCCTGTCAACGACTGAGTTAGGAAACCCTCCTAAACACACCTTACAAAAACACTCCTTCCATTCTTATATCATGGCTACATTATGATTCACACATGTATTGGGACATAATTTTACACCACAATCGGCCTGTCAACGACTGAGTTAGGAAACCCTCCTAAACACACCTTACAAAAACACTCCTTCCATTCTTATATCATGGCTTACCAATCAAAGGAAAATTACTTTAAGATTCAAACCTTTAGGTCAACCTTAGTAAAACAATTGTAAAGAAGAATGGCAACTGAATATCCTACCTGTTTGCAAAAAAGATAGCCATAGTACATTCTATTCTACTAATATTCTACAAAGTCTTTGACCACACAATAGAAGATTTGTTTTATAGAATAATATTTGACAAGGGAGGCATTTTCGCCTTTGTCACATTGTTAACAGTAAAGCAAAGTTCGGAGTCGGATGTGCAAAAATGTATGTGAATGCACTCAGGAAAACCAACATAAGACCATAAGATATAGGAGTAGAGTTAAGCCATCTGGCCCTTCAAGTCTGCTCTGCCATTCAATCTTGGCTGTTTCTCAAACTCATTCTCCTGCCTTCTCCCAAAAACCTTTGACCCCCTTACTAATCAAGAACCTATCTCTGCCTCAAATGCACTAGTGACTTGGCCTCCACAGCCTTCTGAGGCACTGAGTGTTTCAGAGTCACCATGCACTGGCCAAAGAAATTCCTTTTTCATCTTAGTTCTAAAGGGTTCAGCCATCACGGAGGTTGTGCCCTCAGCTCCTAGTCTCACCTCCTCGTGGAAACATCTTCACCACATCTACTCTGTCCAGACCTCTCAGTATTCTGTAAGCTTCAAGTCAGATCTCCCCGACCTTTCTAAACTCTTCAGTACAGATGAAGAATCCTCATACGACAAGCCTTTCATCCCCAGATGTAGACTTACACTGGACCTCCTCTAATGATAGCAGGTCAGGCAGCATCCGAGGAGCAGGCCTGCTCCTCGGATGCTGCCTGACCTGCTGTGCTTTTCTAGCACCACTCTAATCTAGACTCTGATTTCCAGCATCTACAGTCCTCATTTTTGCCTCCTCTAATGACAGCACACTCTTCCTTAAATATAGGGCCCACAACTGCTCAATATTCTAATTGAAAATCTAATCAGAAAGATATTTATACAGCCTCAACATACATCTCTGCCCTCTTGAAATGAATGCCAACATTACGTTTGCCTTCCTAACCCACTAGTTGAACCTGTAAAGTTAACCTTAGCAGAATCCTAAACTAGGATTAAAGTTCCTTTGCACTTCAGATTTCTAAAGCCTTTCCCCATTTATAAAAATATAGTCTACACTTCTGTTGTTCATATCAAAATGTACACAATCTCACACTTAGCCACATTATATTCCACTTGCCATACTTTTACCCAAGTGCCTAACATGTCCAAGCTTGTTTTGCAATAAGGCAAATGTAGAATTTCAGAATATCATATTTAAAATTATAATATTTCTCTTCTTCATTCATATAATAGCAAATTGCACAGATTTTCAAGGCTGAGAAGGCATTGAGCATTAAAGCACTGTGCTGAATCTTGCTTTTCAAATGAACTTCTATGCCAATCTTAATATACTACTGCAAGTTAAGGTTGTGCTGATAATTGAAGCTTTACTGTAAGAAAGTCAATATAATAACAGCTCCCAAGTATAGAAGCAAAAACAAAAATCTTTGCATGTGTGCATGCACATTTGGCATTTGTGGAAAGGCTCGAGGGTGGAGGGAGGAAGTGGGAAAAGGTCAGAGAGTGCAAACTTTTCCCAGTTATTTCTACAAAAAATAAAAATCTTCCATTTCAATATGGTTAGCTAGAGCAGAATTTTGGAAATTCTTAACACACACCTTCCTGAGACTGTTGTAACATTTGCAGAGGTAACAGAAGTGGTCCCATGAGGTGAAAACGGTAACGGTTCTGGGCTTTCCTGCCTGGTTCATTTTATTGATTAGTGAACACAGATTCAAAACAGAAAAGATGTGACAACCTTGTACTTTTGCTTTTTATTAAAAAAAGGGTAGATATTGGAAACATGAAATAAAAACACAAAAACGCTGGAAATACTAAGCAGGTCTGGCACATCTGTTGAGACGAAAAAAGTTTCAAGTTGATGGCCTTTCCTCAGGACTGGGAATAGTTAATACAATCAAATCAATACAAATAGAACTTCTTTTAAAAATCAGTTTTGCTTCTAGATAGCAGCCATTAAAAGATTGTTATTCACACCTCCTTTGATTGTTTTGTTTCTTCACTTGTCCTAGTCCAACTTCTGTTTAGCCTGGCACCTTGAAACCTTTTGTCAAATTTCTTCTGGTCTCCATCCTCTCAGCCTTCCCCTTTTGTTCCCCTCCTTACTTTAACTTGCTCAAAACCTGTTACTATACCGTACAACTAAACCTTTCCTCAATGCAACAGAAGACCACAGACCCAAAACATTAACTCATTTCTCTCTCTCCACTGATACAACCTGACCTGATGACTTTTACCAGAACTTTATTTCTAAAAAGATACTAAATTTTATTTTTAAAAATTGTACTTTACAAATGCAAACTAGTGATAAAATCAGAACAGCAGAGAGGTCATAGCATCATAGGGCATAGAAACAGGCTCTTTGGTCCAACTCATCCATGCTGACCATGTTTCCTCAACTGAACTCGTTCTATTTGCCTGTGTTTAGTCCATTTCCGTTCATATCTTTCCTGTTAAATGTCCAAATGTTTTTAAAATAAATTATTTAATTGTAACTACCTCTACCTCATTCCACATATGTACCACCATACATGAAAAAAGGGACCTAAAGGGGCAATTTCTAAGTCTTTTCCCTCTCACCTCATACCCTAGTTTTGGACTCCCCTACTCTGGGGAAAACAACTTGGCTCTCCACCTTATCTATGTCCCTTATAAATCTTAATACATTACCCATCAGCTTGCTCCAGTCCATGGAAAAACATCCTAGCCTATCCAACCTCTTATGACTCAAAACATTTCAGTCTCAGTCACATCCTTGTAAATTTTTTTGCACGCTGACCAGAATTATATGCAGTACTCCAAATGTGGCTGTACACCACTGTCTTGTACAGCTGAAACATGGTGTTCCAACTCCTATACTCAATACTCTGACCAATTAAGGCAAGTGTGCCAAACACTGGCTGCACCACCCAGTCTACCTGTGATGCCATTTAAGGAACTACATACCTGCACCCCAGGCTTCAGTGTTTGAGAACACTTCTCAATGCCCTATCTTTAACCATGTCTAAGTTCTGCCCTGCTTTGTTTAACCAGAATGCAACAGCTTGTATTTATCTGGATTAAGCTCCATCTGCCATTCCTCAGGCAGCACGATGGCTCAGTGGTTAGCACTGTTGCTACACAGCATCAGGGACCCGGGTTCGATTCCAGCCTCAGGCGACTATGTGGAATTTGCACACATTCTCCCAGTGTCTGCGTGGGTTTCCTCCAGGTGCTCCAGTTTCCTCCCACAGTCAAAGGATGTGCAGGTCAGGTGAATTGGCTATGCTAAATTGCCCATAGCGTCAGAGGGAAATGGGTCTGGCTGGGTTACTCTTTGGAGGGTCAGTGTGGACTTGTTGGGCCGAAGGGCCTGTTTCCACACTGTAGGGAATCTAATCTAATCTCAGCCCACTTGCCCAGTTCATCAAGATCCCATTGTACTAGGTAATGGGAATATTAGGAGAAAATAACTAAACACAGGGTTCAAAATTAGGCAGAATTATTTAAAATGTCTGAAAAAAACTATTAAGACTAATGTGCACTAATGCTCACTGTTCCATTGATTTATGCATCATGTAAGAATGGCAAATAAACAAGCTGCCACACAGTTTATCAAGTTAGCTAAAAAATTCACATATTTGAAGCCAATGCTTTTTATAAAATCAAAAATCTCAGTGGAGTTGTGCTTCAATATCTTTGGGTAGAAAAACTCCAATAAAGTTTTGCCCCAATATTGTCTATGCTGCATATAACAGTTCTCACTAACCTCCCTAGATACAAGAAAAGATACCTCATTAAAATAGAGACCTTTCATAAAGAACATCCCACAATATTCCTAAAGCCTGAACAAATTCAGGGAAAGGCAGACTTGTTATTACCCTATTCGAAGTGTTTTCGCCTGTTGAAGCAAAGGAAGTAAGTGTAAATGCCTCAAAAAAGTTTAGTATGGCACACATCTCAGCCTGTGAGAATTGGCAATCCATCTGCTACCTAACATGCACCCAATTTAAAGTTAGTCCCAAAACATCTGACCATATTCTTGCAAATCTTTATCACTTCATTGATTGGTAAGTGGCTGAAACATTTCAGCCAACCCAACTGATTCACAAATATTTAAAATGAGGATTATGGTTTGTGGCTGTACATCCAAGATTTACCAAAATAAAAGATTCATTCAAATGTGTAAATATCAAATCATTTTGTTTGGGAGCAATGTAAACTCACTGCAGATTTCCCTTTGAACAATTTTGGGTATTTGAGCACGACAAACCATACATCATCAATTCTGAGATTTAACCTGTGTACCCTGTATTTCAGTCAGCTCAACTAGTTCCAAATATTGCAGTACAATTGCCCCTGAGTAGGTTATAAAAGTCTATATACAGTAAACACTTCGTTAAGTCCATGTACACTAGAGACATAATTTATTAGCTCTAGCTCCAACATTAGAAATTAGACAACATTTTTCACACTCCCTCAACAGTCTGTCACAATTTAGCAGAAGGAGAAAATCGGTTCACTTCTCTTCAACCGCCCCTGCTGACCTCAAAAGATTGATGTTCTTTCTAGTACAAGGCTATAAACATTGCCTAATAAAGATGTAGTCCACTGAATCAGTAAGAAGTCATTTACAAGATTTTAACTGCAAGAAAGAGCACTTTCAGTTTTTTTTGGTTAAAAAAAGTTCCTCAGAGGATAGACCTTTGCTTTTTGTCAGCTTTAAAACCACTGTCATGAAATTATTACATTTGTACAGCAGAGGCACAATGTTGGAATTATAAAATGTTTAACCTATTACATAGGAACTTGGAAACAGATTTAGAGCATCAGACTATTTCATTTAAATAGCATTTACCAGTTAACTGTGATGTACGTCAATGTTGCTACAAGTGAAGTCAGAGTTGTGAAATTATAATTTTCAGTCCAGCATATGACAATCAGGTTCAATTGGGGATGTGTTTAGGAGTTTTAAATATACAAGATTATATTTACCAAAACTGAAAGGATATGAAGGATTTCAAAATAAAGCTGCTCAATGCTTATGAAAATGGACTAGAATGACATTTCTGGATATCATTAGCCCCTGCTTCACTGCCACGATTGATATTGAGAAGGGCCTACATCTGAAATTGTAATCTCTTTTCACTTTACCAGTGCCAATGTGCTCTCCTACAGTGAGATCTTTCTCTTATTTCAGGTTTTCAGCACCTTCAATTTACTTTTTAAATTGGGTTTGTCCACTCGCTTGTTCTCCAAAACCAAAGATGACAAATAAATTTTCTGCAGTAAATTCAAAATGACAGCAGTGTGATCTTTGCTCAATGAGTATCTATAGATTAATAGTGGATCCAGAGATACTAGGGCATGAATCATTGATTTTTCAGGGAAGAGTTCCTCAACTGATGTTTACTGTACATGCAGCATCAGAAATTTGACAGACCTCAGTGTTGGGCATATTCATAAATGATTGTCATTTTGAGAAAGTTGCTCCTACTTATTGACATCTATTTTCCATAGCTCAGAAACATTTTTTGAACAGTCCTTAGAATTATTTTGCTATCCATCAGAACATGAATTCTCAGTTGTAAATGCATAACAAAAAAAAGTCTTGAGATTTTCTCAGCAAGGAGACATTCACAATTAAAACTTGATCATAGACTATCTTCATAATCAAAACATCCATTAATAACAGGTCAATTTTAAGTAGTTAAATGTCTTGTCATCTGATCTTCATTAACTGTCTCAGGTGGCTTGTGACATAGATATGTTGCCTAAGCTTCATAGTTATAAAATATGCCAGTTAGAACAGCAATTTGGTCATGTAGGAGGCTGGTTTGTGGGGAAATGGCACGCTTGACTCATTATTTATAAAACCCAGGATCATGAATCCTTTATTAATTACTTTAAAATCTAACTTTGACACTTCAAAGTGGAGTCAATTTGAAACAGTATCTGTACACCGAAGTACAAGTCTTTCATAAAAAGATCAAGAAAAATAGGAATCCTTATAGAGGCAAGTATGGAAACCTATTTTATTCAGACCGTAAAACAATTACTAACCACAAGTCTAACTGATGACAAAAATCAATTTGTATTCATGCTGTCAATGTCAATTTTATAGCATGAGTTCTAATTTTCCCATCACAACAATTGTGTGCCTCTTTGTCAAATGCCAACGGATAGTGCATGTACACCATATTAAATAAGTTACCACTTGTAATCTGATCAAAAAACTTTAATTAATTATAAATTTGACCTTAATAAATCTAAGTTAATTTTCCTGAATTAACTCATGTTTGCAGAATAAGGTGCTTTGTTGCCCCAAATAATATCTTTTGTAAAAGCTTCCTCACTATGTAGTCACTGGCCTTAAGACTTTTTTGGAACAAAGGGCCAAACATCTGAAACTGTCTAGTTCTCTGGCACCATCCCTGTATCTAAGGAGGACTGGAAGATTTTGATCAGTGCATCTGCAGTCCTTAGATGCATCTCAGCCAGTCCTGATGACTTATTAACATTAATTACCTCTTTCATATCAATTGTCAGTCAATCCAGTCTCTTAAACTCTCACTTTCTTCACAATGACTTGAACTGCATCATCTTCCTTAGTAAAGGCAATTTCCAAGTGTTAATTTAGTACCAGTCTCCATGCATAATTACATATTTTGGTCCCTAAAAAGCTCAACTCCTCTTTTTACCATCTTTTACTATCTATGCCAATGGAATACTTTTGGATTTCTTTTATGTTAGCCACCAGTTTCTTGTAATCAATTCCTACTAGTACTGCAAGATGGCTTGCAATCTCACCTTGAATTGTCCCTCATCCTGGGAGGGTCCCATAAAAACACAAGTATTCAGCTAAATTCTTTCATCCTCTCCATTTAAACCTTGAAGAGCTGCCAATTAATCTGACCTTGACTGTAAAGATTATCAAAAGCCAGGGGAAACAAAATAGCATTTAAAATTCTGAACACCATCTGTAACAAGGAAGGAGATGAATTCTTCAGATCCTCCATTGCTGGAGTCTTTGTGGGAATTATTTGACTATATTATTTAAATGTGTCTGGACACCTAATTTTGGAGATGATTTCTACTCAGTTTTCTATAGTTTTGTTGAATCAAAGACAATAGCTGGACAAAAACTGAAATAATCGCAGATGCTGTAAAATCAGAAACAAAAACAGAAATTGCTGAAAAAGCTCAGCAGGTCTGACATCACCTGTGGAGAGAAATCAGCTAACATTGAGTCCAGTGACCCTTCCTCAGTGTTCCGAGATGGGTTACTGGACCGGATACATTAACTTGGATTTCTCTTCACAGATGTTACCACAATAGCTAGACAAAATTCCTTACTGAAGTCTTTTTCTTCTCAAATGTTGTTACATGTTTTGTGCCTCTCCTCTAAATACACATTGATTACCTACATTTGTTAACTGAAAATATTTTGTTACATATATTTAAAGCAAACTACAAAAAAAAACAGGGGAATTTGCATGAATATGGTAGCTATCACTTCAGATTACACCAAAAATATAGCAAACAATTTCCACACAACCAACTCTCACAAACAGCAACACGGAAGTCCTCACCTAACATCATTCTGTATATCGTTCCATTAATGTTGACCTCCAATTAACATCTTACCTTCACATGTTGTTGCTGCTGCATTTGTTTAACATTGCCACATGTCTAGATGTTTATCTGTGAATCCCATATTAGATTAGATTAGATTAGATTACAGTGTGGAAACAGGCCCTTCGGCCCAACAAGTCCACACCGACCCGCCAAAGCGAAACCCACCCATACCCCTACATTTACCCCTTACCTAACACTACAGGCAATTTAGTATGGCCAATTAACCTGACCCTGCACATCTTTGGATGGTGGGAGGAAACCGGAGCACCCGGAGGAAACCCACGCAAACACGGGGAGAACGTGCAAACTCCACACAGTCAGTCGCCTGAGGCGGGAATTGAACCCGGGTCTCTGGCGCTGAGGCAGCAGTGCTAACCACTGTGCCACCGTGCCACCCATTAATCCCATGAATGGAGGCAATTATAAACCTCAGATCATAAGCAGTCTGCAGTTTTATTTCTGATGATCTCAGGGTCCTGTAATGTTCACAAGGGTGCTTTTAAAGAACATTGGGTGAGATGCCCTTCAGAGGTTTGGGGTGGACGCGATGGGCCAGGTGGCCTGCTTCCACACTGTAGAGATTCTATGATCGTTCAATCTATTCTTATAACTGATGTTGCACATTGCTGAAACTATTCTTATACATTGTTTCTGCACTGTCTCCAAGGCATTTATACTTTTCTTGTAACATGGTACCCACAATATTGCATATTACTCTAACTAAAAAGGTCTAACAAGTGTCTTATACAAACTCACCATTACCTCCTTGCTCCATGCCCCCATTAATTAAAAAAAACCTCACTGGTCCTATACTCCCTTCAGAATTATACCACACCAAATAGTCTTTCAACGTTCAGAAGGCTAAATGGCCTACTCCTATTTTCTATGTTTATTCCGACAAAGGCATCACCCCACTTCTCTGCATTGAGCGTCACCTACCAACTATCCGCCCATCCTATCAAACTAATCAATGTCCTTTTGGAGTTCCACACCATCCTCTTCACATTTTAATTTTTTTCCCAAGTTTCAGGGTTATCTGCAAGCATTGAATTTTTCCCCTGCACACCAAGATCCAGATCGTTAACATAAATCAGGAAAAGCAAGATATATAACGTAAACAGAATGTTCTCAATGTGACCAATAATCATTCCTTGCCAAACTTACCATGGACTAATTTCTTCATTTCATTGTATCGGCTCCACAGATAAACTTTGTTCTCAATCTTCCCTGTTGTACTGGATCTGCTGGTGTCGGTGGAATCCGTTGGACTATGTGGAGAAGCCTGACCGCGCTTCTCAGAGCTTTCAAAGGGCAGCACATCAACACCTTTTGTGCAAAAAGCCGCAGCTAAACTAGCAGTAGAAAACTTCAGCGTTTTCCAGTGCAAAGATGCAGACAGAGACTTGATAAATAAGCTAGCCATGGTGCTGCCTGGCAATTCCTTCGTGCAAGACGTGCAGTAAACGAGTACCTTTTAAGCCTTGAAAGGGCACGTTACTGCAAGCCAACCTTTTACAGCACGGATCAGCCTTTAATCGTATTCAGTTGATCGGGCTTAAAGAGCTTGCAACAAACAAAGGACTCTCCAATCAAAACCCTGCCTTTGCGGCTGGGAACCAATCCTAATTGGGAAATCCCCCTTTTTCACAGCCGATGGAGGAGGGCACAGGTTAATTTATTGTTTCTCGTCGGAAGCTACTGGAGAAAATGATGAAGGGTGCAGCCAGTTCTGAATGTCCTGGGAAAAAAAAAATATCCCCTCGGTGATCAGTCTTTTCATCATAAATGAAATAAAAACATGCACAGTCTGCAACTGCAATAACGACAGAAAATGTCGAAAAGGCAGAGGCCCCCTGTCACAGGTGAATAGAAAATGTTTCTTTACTAGAGCCTGCGTCAGAATTTAGAGTGCCTAAAAATCAAAATAACATAAGCATCAAAATAACATAAGCATAGATGCCCTTACAACGAAAAAAAATACCCTACAAAACTAAGCCAAAACACAGCATTTGAAAACAATAGGAAATAAACTTGAGCGAGCAGACTATTCATTTGTTTTCGTTATTTTGTGTTAATACCTAAGAGCAATGATCCTGGAATTGGCTTTGAGAGTTGGAGAGGAAGTTAAAGCGAAATCACAGAGCGGGTTCAGGTTCATATGACAAGTGGAAGTCTTTGCAAAAGCTGTTACCTATATTCGTTTGAATATCCAAATCTCTACTGGCTTATCCAAATCTCTACTGCGCACACAAACACACTTCTATTCCTGTCCAGCAACGTCTTAAATGTAAGGCTCTCGACCAAATCGCTTCTCTTTTATTCCATCTAGCCCGATAACACAATTAGATTGCTGCATTCTTCCAATTCTGAGCTCATGTGCAATCCTCTTTTCCAACGTCCATTGATGTACCATTTGGTGGGTATGCTTTAGCTACCTAACCCCATAAATATTGGAATTGTGTCCTTGCCTTCTGCTTTGGGATGTACCGTAATGCCTATCTCTTTGATCAGCTTTTAGTTACCGGTTCAAATAGCTTTTTGTGGCGCAATACCAAATTTAATGCTCCTTGGAACATTTTACTGTATTAAAGATGCTATATATAAATGAAAGTTTTTGTTGTAAAGGAGCTGCAATATGAACTGCAAAAAAAATGGTTTAGGGTTTGTAACTGGATGATAGACTAATGGGGCAGTATACATAATCAGAGCAATTGATTCGATGTCACATGATCTTGCTCTCTCCTGCAGCCTAGTAACACGAAGCTGCTTCTTAAATAAAATTAATGTTTTCACTACCTCAGTAGACACTGTAAATATTGCTTATAAGCTCAGCGAGACTATTATACTGTGATACTGAGTGAAAGAGCAATATGGAAAAGTATTTGCTATTACTAAGTAGCTTTCACAGGGTTATTATTCTCAATCAAACAAAAGCTATTTTTTTTTAATTCACGGGATTGGAGGGTTGCTGACTGGGCCAGCGTTTATTTCCTTCCCCTAACTTGGCCAATGTAGTGCCAAACTTTTAAATGATACCACATTGTATCTGATCTGTTACAAAGCTGAGCAATTTTAATCGAATATCTAATCGAATGCAATGGTGACTGGGAAATAAATATTCAAGGCTACACGTGCTATCGTAAGGACAGACTGACGGGCAGAGGGGGTGGGGTGGCCATGTTGGTATGGGATGATATTCAGTCCCTTGTGTGGGGGGACCTAGAATCAGGGGATGTAGAGTCAGTGTGGATAGAGCTGAGAAATACTAAGGGTAAAAAGACCCTCTTGGGAGTTATCTACAGGCCCCCCAAACAGTAGTCTGGGTGTCGGATGAAAGTGAATCAGGAGCTGAAATTGGCCTACAGTTACTACAGTTGTTATGGGGAATTTCAACATGCAGGTAGACTGGGAGAATCAGG
>NC_057727.1:18722553-18753643 GCF_004010195.1 Chiloscyllium plagiosum | reverse complement strand
GAACCAGAGGAGACAGCTTAAAAATACGGGGTAGACCATTTAGGACAGAGATGGGGAGAAACTTCTTCACCCAGAGAGTGGTGGCTGTGTGGAATGCTCTGCCCCAGAGGGCAGTGGAGGCCCAGTCTCTGGATTCATTTAAGAAAGAGTTGGATAGAGCTCTCAAGGATAGTGGAATCAAGGGTTATGGAGATAAGGCAGGAACAGGATACTGATTAAGGATGATCAGCCATGATCATATTGAATGGTGGTGCAGGCTTGAAGGGCAGAATGGCCTACTCCTGCACCTATTGTCTATTGTCTATTGACAATGCTTATGATATTCACTCAGGCAAGAGATCAATGATGGAAAAAAACTACATGCAAGGATGCAATTGAAGCACTCAATGCCTACTTCTGCCAAAAAAAATCATTATCAAGCAGGTTAAACTTAGTAAGCATATCCCGTAACAAAGGGAAGGTATTCACACTTTTATCAACTATGCAGATTAGAAGAGATCTATAAGTATGGCAACTTAAGAGAACTAATTAGAAACAGAGTTATTGTCAGGATCTTAATTGAAGTATTTGTTGTGACCAGGTGAGAATGGGTAAATCAGCTAACCCCCTTTCAACCTCCTCGCTGGTCACAACAAAGATTTTATGTTCCTTTGTTCTATATACTGGGATGCCAATGATTACCAGCTTATAGTTGGGGTAGTTTGCTGCCACCATTTTCATTTATTGACCAGATCTGAGGGCCTACTTGCTTTGCAATAACAGGGAAAGCCACCTGTGAATCTTAATGAAAAGAAGCTCTTACGTTAAACAAGATGTTATTTATTGCATGATAGCAATCATGTTACAACAGTAAATTAGAAATGGTTACAAAGTAAATTGGGAGACGGGGACATGGGTCTTTTCTTTATAACATCCTAAGTTGTTCTGCGTTGTTTTCCGGCTAAGTCCTTATGACACTTCAGATTCACTGGAACTTAAAGCAATCATAATCAGTCTTTATATAGCCTCTGAAAGATAATATCCAATTTCTCCTGTAATTTTTTTCCCATAGTAAACATTTATACCTATCTAATTTCACTTACCATCACCCCAGCTTCTCCCAAGTGTCTCATTTCATGAATTCAGACTCCCTAGAGATTTCACAATTCTTCCAGAATGTGACCGCTTTGGCCTTGGAAGATTGGTAAGTCTTTGACTTGAGGACAGTGATCATAAGCCCGTTAAAGAATGAGACTGGATTAATAATGATGGGAAGCCAGGAAGTGCAGAACATATGAACATACAAAAAAGGAAAAGAGTAGCACACTATATTCTTCAAGCCTGCCTTGCCATTCAATATGTTCATGGCCAATGTTCCCTCTAAGTGGTGTGGCTGCATGCATGCACGGCCAAACTAGTAATCTGTGCACAGTTCTGGAAGTCACCACCATGCACAGACCTCAGAGAGCCGCGTAACCAGTAAGAAAATTAAAGAGAACATTGGTCTTAGCAGATCTAATTTTAATCTCAAATGTGCTTTCCTGCATATCTCTGACAATCTTTCATCCCCTTGGTCAACAAGAATCTCTCTATCTTTGCCTTAAACGTTTTAAAGATTCTGCATCCACTGCCTTTTGACAAAGAGGATTTCAGTAACGTATAAGCTTCAGAGAGAAAATAAATTTCCATATCTCTGTCTTAAGTGGATGGCCCCTTACTTTTAAACTATGACCCGTAGTTCTGGATTCTCCCACCAGAGGAAACATCTTCTCCACATCCACCCAATCAAGTCCAAAAAAGATCTTCCATGTTTCAACTAAGTTGCTTCTAACTCTTCTAAACTCATAGAAGAAGAGTTGAATCAATACTTTTCATAGTCTTTATGGTAGAGGGCATGAATAGTATTCCAAAAATAGAAAGTAATCAAATGGCCAAAGAGGGGAGGAAATAATCACATTGACTACCACAAGAGAAATAGTATTAGAGAAACTGATGGGGCTAAAGACCAAGAGGTCCTCTGGACCTGATGGTTTGCATCCGAGGATTTTAAAGGTAATAGCTGCTGAGATAGTGGATGCACTGGTAGTAATCTTATCTGGAAAAGTCCCAAAGGGTTGCTAAACTTCCAATGTAACACAAAAAGAGAGGGAGACAAAAAAGAAGTAACAAAAGGTCAGTTAGATTAACAACTGATGTTGGGAAAATATTGAAATCTACATAACAGACAGCATTTAAATATACATAACAAAACTATGCAGAAGCAGCATAGCTTTATGAAATGATGCCTAACAAATTTATTACTGTTCTTTGAGGAAGTAACAAGCAGGATAGATAAAGAGGAACTAGTTGATGTAATATATTTAGATTTTCAAAAGGCAGTCAATAAGGTGCACATAAGACGACTTAATAAGGTAATAGAAGTCAAGAGAGTTGGGATAAAAAGGACATTTTAAAGATGATGTGTAACTAGTACAGTGCCACAAGGGGTCAGTGCTGGAACCACAATTACTTACAATACATATTATTGATTTGGATGATGGAAGTAAATGAACTTTGCCAAGTTTGTGGATGACAAAACTAGGTGGGACGACGAGTAGTGAGAATGACGCAAGGAGTCTGCAGAAGGATACAGGCAGGTTAAGTGAGAGGTGAAAAACTTGGCAGATATAATGTGGGAAAATGTGAGATTATGCACTTTGGCAGGAAGAATAGAGGAGCTGAATAGTATTTAAATGAGGAAAGACTGCAGAAAGCTGTAGCACATTGGGATTTGGGGTCCTGGTGCTTAAATCACGAAAAGCTAGTATTCAAATGTATAGGTAATAGGAAAGGCAAATTTAATAGCAAGATTAGACAAAATGGAAAACAGAAAGAACTAACCATTTGGATACAGAACAGGCTTGAAGGTAGAAGAGGATGATAGTTAAAAATTGCCTTTCAGACTGAAAGCCTGTCACCAGTGGTGTGCCACAAGGATCAGTGCTGGGTCCACTGCCTTTTGACATTTATATAAATGATTTGCATGTGAACATAGGAGGTACAGTTAGTAAGTTTGCAGATGACACCAAAAATTGGAGGTGTAGTGGACAGTGAAGAAGGTTACCTCAGGGTACAACAGGATCTTGATCAGATGGTCCAATGGGCCAAGGAGTTGTAGATGGAGACATTTATATAAATGATTTGCATGTGAACGTAGGAGGTACAGTTAGTAAGTTTGCAGATGACACCAATAATTGGAGGTGTAGTGGACAGTGAAGAAGGTTACCTCAGGGTACAACAGGATCTTGATCAGATGGTCCAATGGGCCAAGGAGTTGTAGATGGAGTTTAATTTAGATAAACGTGAAGTGCTGCATTTTGGAAGGGCAAATCAGGGCATGACTTATATATTTAATGGTAAGATTATGGGAGCGTTGCTGAACAAAGAGACCTAAGAGTGCAGGTTCATAGTTCCTTGAAAGTAGAGTCGCAGGTAGGTGGATAGTGAAGGTGCTAGGTTTGCTTTCCTTTACTGAACAGAGCATTGAGTATAGGAGTTGGGAGATCATGTTGCGGCTGTACAGATATTGGTTAGGCCACTTTTGGAATATTGTGTGCAATTCTGCTCTCCTATCAGGAGGATGTTGTGAAACTTGAAAGGGTTCAGAAAAGACCCTTTTGCCAGGGTTAGAGGATTTGAGCTACAAGGAGAGGCTGAATAGGCTGGGTCTGAGAGGTGACCTTATAGTGGTTATAACAGACATTGGTTAGGCCACTTTTGGAATATTGTGTGCAATTCTGCTCTCCTATCAGGAAGATGTTGTGAAACTTGAAAGGGTTCAGAAAAGACTTACAAGTATGTTGCCAGGGTTAGAGGATTTGAGCTACAAGGAGAGGCTGAATAGGCTGGGTCTGAGAGGTGACCTTATAGTGGTTATAAAATCATGAGGGGCATGGATAGGGTAAATAGACAAGGTTTTTTTCCTGTAATTGGGGAGTCCAGAATTAGAGGGCATAGATTTAGGATAAGTGGGGAAAATTTTAAAAGGGCCGTAAGGCGGCAACATTTTCATGCAGAGGGTGGTGCATGTTTGGAATAAGCTACCAGAGTAAGTGTGAAGGTTGGTCAAATTGCAACATTTAAAAGGTATCTGTATGGGTGCGGGAGTAGGATGGGTTTAGCAGGATATGGGCCTAGTGCTGGCAAATGAGACGAGTTTAGTTTAGGATATCTGGTCTGCATGGATGAGTTGGACCAAAGTGTCTCTTTCTGTGCTGTACACTTCTATGGCTCTATAACTCTATGACTCTGACATTCATTTGTATTTCAAAGGGATTCCAGTACGAAAATAAAAAACTCTTGCTAAACCTATACAAGGCAGTAGTCAGACCACAGCTGGAATACTATGAGCAGGAAAAATATACAGATATTGGAGGCAGTCCAAAGAAGGTTCACATAATTCATCACAAAACCAGAAGAATTTTCTTATGAGGAGAGATTGAATTGGTTGGGCTTGTACTCATTGGAGTTTAGAAGGATGAAAGGAGACCTTATTGAAACATATTAGATTCTTAGGGGCTTGGAAGGAAGAAGGTGTTTCCCCTTATGGGAATATCAAACAGCAGAGGCCATAATTGCAGGATAAAGGATCATCCATTTAATGCGGAGCTCAGAGGGTAGTGAATCTATGGAATTTTTATTGTCAAGGGCTGCATTGTTAAGTTGCCATATTCCCAGATGACTATAAGGCCACCCTCTCATTAGAGAGAGATGATTATTTCTAGTTTAACCTGGACTGGGGGTGAGATTGAGAAGGTGAGCCCTTCATGTAAACCTCAACCAGTGCAGGAATTAAACCCACCCTGTTGGCATTATTCTACACTGAAAACCAGCCACTCAACCAACTGAACTAATTGACCTCCATCATTAAGTATATTCAAGGTTGAGGTAGTCAGGTTTTTAATCATTAAGAGGTTGCAGGGTTATGGGAATAAAACAGGATAGTGGAGCTAACGATTGTGACACAGTCTGACCACTTGCAGTCAAGAGATTACATAACATTGACAAAGGCAACTCAAATGAGCAAAAATGCTGAGGTCAAAGCAAAATCAATCAGTGACTTGGGGTGACAGAAAGAACCATATTTTGAAACAGCCAATTTAGAGAATTCTAAAAGCAATGAGGCGGTCATACAAATGTAAGGGAGGCAGAAAGAGTATGCATCAACTGCACTATTATCGTTCTGGTAAAATAAAACACAGGCGTACAAATTGACCTACCAAAGAGGCTGAATGCCATTTTGCAAGAAATAAAGGTCAGTTCCAAGCTGTGTGTCACAGAATATACTAAAAGAGAAGGTTCCTCATTAACTCTTGTGAATGGTAAAGAAGGAAGTTGACTGTAAGTTGAAGCAACTATTTCACCCACAACAGAATCAACAAGCTTGTGTGCAGGGATGGTCACAATACCAAAGTTTTAGATCTAATAGAATTTGAATAAATTTTACAACTCTGAACAAAGCAGTTGAACACAAAATTTGTCCTATGATGCCTGTGAACGAAAGCTTAACAAAATTTGGGAAACATTCATTCATGAAGTTAGATGCAAACAGTGATTTTTGACAACCAGTCATCATGCAAAGTCAGAGTAGCTCACACCCGTATTAAACATTTGGAAGGCTTTGTTTCAACAGATTTCCTGCAGCATCATGTAGGTTTAATTAAGAAATGGGTAATTAGGTAGTTACAAGTATGCCATTCACTAAAGTTAACACATCAGTTCTCAGCACAGACAAAACAAAAATGCATAAACTATAGTTCAATCACACAAAAGAAGGCCAGGAAAGAGACATGGCAGTATTAAACATAAGGGTGAAAATTAGATGTTAACACAAAAGAGATATCCAGAATTCATAAAATTTAAAACATCTTACTGATAAGTAACTGTGAAAGGAGGAGATTATTGAAGGTCGTCAGTCCAGTACAGTTGTTTCCAACAAAGCTCAAATTTAATATAGTGGGGGACAAATATCTTTCTTAGTTTAATTCAGAAAGGTTAACTAGTTGATGTTCATTAAGAAGTAAGTATTCTAAATCCGGAGTAGCAGGCATAAATTTAAATCAAGGTAGTTAGGAATGTAACCATTAAATAACACAATGTGGTTGATTAATATGCCTCAGTGGATATGGATTTAAGATTAAGATGAAGGACAGAGGATTAAAAATTGCAGAGACAGTTTCCAGATGAATTGTGGAACATTTAATATTTCAAGGTGTGCAAATTGAACCCTGAGAAAAATGAAATAACTCACAGGATACCCAAAGGTTAGAAATAGTCATGTTCTGCTCTATCCTCTTGTTTAGTCTCTCCCTGTTTGAGGTTTCCCTAACAGTTTACAGGTGTGACATTCCATGGGTTTCACATAAGGTATTCACTGAAATTTACATCCACAATTCTTTTTTTTTCCATAGCAGTCCAATTTTTAAAAGAGAAAAAGCACATTTTCTCATTAACAGTAAAAAATGTCAATAAATACTTTGAGGTCCTAATCCATCATCATAACACTGCCCTCCATCCCCCAACCCACACGCAGAGGATTAATAAAATGAAATCCTTCCTTTATATAAAAGGGAATGAAGATTTAAAATTAAACATGAAATAACAGGCACAAGCTCAAATGCATTCATTCTCCCAGCACTGGTCAATTATTGGTTTGGTTTTAACCATATCTGCTTAAGTCGTGAACAGGGTGCCTGCAAATTACATTCAATTTTCTGTCATTAAGTGTGATTTTCAAATGGTAGAGTTGAAGTGACAAACTCCAATGGAACAACAAACCTTAACAGGTTGTGGTCAGCACTGACTTTAATCTCTCTGTACCCATTTCAGACATTTCTTAATTAAGTATTTAAGAGCCAATAATAACCTTTGGGCTTTTTCCTCTACTGTGGAAAACTATCTCTGATGTTTATTAGGCTTTTGAAGGTGTATCCAAATGGTCCAAATTCATGTTCCTGCAGAAGAACAGCCCTTACCCTGATATCATTTATATTAATAATAGCTACTTTAAATGCTTTGTTAATGTTTGAGGCTGCAAGCACAGGCTCATTTGTTAAAATGTATTTCAATATTTCAAAAGCTTATTGGCATTTCTCAGTCCATAATATTTTTGCTTTTTTCTGTAGTATGTCTATCAGCACATGGCTACTTTGCTGACGTTTGAACAAACTCTCAACAGAACCCACACATTTCCAAGAACTTCATAATTCCCATTTTGTTGTAGGAATAGGGAACTGTACTACAGCTTCTACCTTTGCATTCCTGGGCAATACTCATCCTTGACTGACTATGTGTCCTAGATAGGTCCTTTGGGCATTTGAGGACTCACTGTTTATGGGATGACCAGAAGTCAGCTGATTGTATTATCTGGAAGATGGCTTCCATATGACCATAAGACCGTTTAAATATGAACAAGAGTTAGCTGTTCAGCTCCTCAAACCTGCTCCACAATTCATTAAGATCTTAGCTGAACTGACATTTCCAGTTGTTCTTTGTATGTTTTCCAGTGGGGCTGTACACTCAGAGGCCACCCATGGCTACTACTCAATTAGATAAGCTGCCACTACCTGGCTCATCAGACTTTGAAATGTGGCTGCACCATTTCAGTTCCTGAACGGCATGTTGCACAACTAATATCAAGATTAGAATGGTGCTGGAAAAGCACAGCAGGCCAGGCAGCATCTGAGGTGCAGGAAAATCGATGTTTCAGGCAAAAGCCCTTCATCAGGAATGAGGTCTCATTTTCCTGCTCCTTGGATGCTGCCTGACCTGCTGTGCTTTTCCAGCACCATTCTAACCTTGACTCTAATCTCCAGCATCCGCAGTACCCACTTCTGCTTAGTTGATTTTGATCACAACTTAGATCACCCATCTGGAGTTACAAAGGTGGAAATTGCTTTACACAGGATTCAAGGGAACCTGCCTGTACCCCTTGAGTAATTCTGACTTGGTAATGTAGACTGCTTTACCTAACATTTCCGCGCGAATTTCCAGCCCGGATAATGGTTCTGGTCATGGCAGTGGTCAATGCAGAAATTTGTCTAGCCTGGGCATAAGCACAAGTAGGGAGCTCCTGATATTGCCACTTGGGTCTATTTATTGATTCTCTAGTATGTTGTTAATCTCCTCCTGAACTTGGGGACAGCTTTTCTGGGCCTAGCCAATAGAGATGTTGACTTATCAAAAGGGCCTCTCACATTTTCAAATGATATCAAAATAAGATCGTGCAGTCTGGCCCATCTTTGCATAAGCCCCTGAATTTACTATTCTGCGAAAATTGCGTGAATAAGGAACCTAAGTTTTCTAATATTTCTGCATTGGTTCACTGTGTTGTGAGGGGCTGAATGTGGGCCTCACCCACATCTCCCTCCAACTCATCCTCACTTCCTCAAGTGTGGGCTGCACGGTGGCACAGTGGTTACCACTGCTGCCTCACAGCGCCAGAGACCCGGGTTCAATTCCCGCCTCAGGCAACTAACTGTGTGGAGTTTGCACGTTCTCCCCGTGTCTGCGTGGGTTTCCTCCGGGTGCTCCGGTTTCCTCCCACAGTCCAAAGATGTGCAGGTCAGGTGAATTGGCCATGCTAAATTGCCCATAGTGTTAGGTAAGGGGTAAACGTAAGGGTATGGGTGGGTTGCGCTTCGGCGGGTCGGTGTGGACTTGTTGGGCCGAAGGGCCTGTTTCCACACTGTAATGTAATCTAATCTAAAAAAAAATTTGGTGGCAATGGGACAGGCTATTATCTCCTTATCTCCATCTCGGCAGCGGTAATGCTTTAACATGGTACCATAATACAGAGTTTACCTTTATCCATGATCTGGGGTCTCAATCAGATAACTCATTTTCCCAATCCTCTTGGAAACTCTGTATGAGCCACTGTACATAGTCCTTGTGTGTTAACCTGATACTGGTAGGAGCACTTACATGTACAATAGTTTCTTGGCTGAAAGGTTCAGGCCCTGACATGTTTGTCTGCCTTTGTTTCATCAATATTTAGGAGATCTTCACAAGTTCTTGGGCTACTTCGTAGGCTCATGAGAGTCACTCTCAGAACTCTGCCATGTACTCTAACATGGAGATTTTCTCCCTCTATTAAAAAAAACCCTCTCTTTAGTAGAAAGCAACCTCTGGGGTCCTCACACTTGATATCTATAAACTAATCCAAATGGAGTAAAACTGATGGATTCATTGGGGGTGAACAGAAGACTTGGCCCTTTATCCTAGTCACACCGGTAATAACAGTGGTATGCACTAATTATTGTTTTTAGAGTTTCCTGTTACTGTTCCAGGGCTCCCTATGGCTGCAGCTGACACACTAAAGACTGCCACTGGGTCACACCCAGGTTACCCGTGACTTCCTGGAATATTTTGGACATGAAATTTGAACCCTGATCCAACTGGATCTCAATGGGCAGACCATACCAGGTGAAGAATTGGGTCAATTCCCTCATCCGTGTTTTGGCAGATATGATTAGCAGAGGAATAGCCTCTGGGAAATGGGTAGCCATATCCATGATGTTAAGGATACACTAGTTATCTCGGTTTGTTTTGAGAAAGGTTCCTTTGCAGTCCTCTTGCCAAACTCAGCCATTGCAATTTTGTGCGATAGCTGCAATATTTTCTTTGGTAGTATTTCTGCCTGGTAGGTCATTGTCTGCCTCTCATTTGAAGGATGGTGAGGGTTGGGGTAAGGGTGTCTCCATTTCCTTATATGCGCCTCATTTTAAATGTCATAACATTCAGGGACTACTTCTCTCTCAGCGAGCAGTGTGAGCTCATGTTTAACAATAGGGAACTCTTGCTGGGCTCCAACCAGGCAAGTTCCATTTATTATCTCCTGGGGTCCTCCACAATCTCAAAAAAGCATTTGGATAAACTCGAGGGTCTTCTGTTTGCAGTGTAACCTCAACCTCCATTGCCTAAATTTGTCCAGCTGTTGACAACATGACCAGACAGTCAGGGAAATGCAGGACTCTTTCTCCTGTAGCTGTTCAGTCCCCCTGACCTCATTGAACTCCTCAGTGATCTCTGGGGATGTTATTACCTTTGATCCTGTCAGGTGACTGTGGATGATTCTATCCACTGGCAGAGTGGGTCAACTCGCATGGTCACTGGTCGAGACACAAACTCACACCCTAAGTGCACTTGCCAAAGGGAAATGAGCCTGTACTCTCGTCCTTCAATCCCTTTCACCAGTTCTTTAGCATTTACTGCACTCACTGATGGAAAGGCATGTCCTTTCCGAGGAGCATAGTTTGGCTGACCCAGGCATCCCTTAGTATGACTACTTCCTTGCTTGATTCATCCTGGGGAAATGTGGCCACCCTTCATTTGGATACAAATCCTGGTAACTCTCAGCGATTTATATAACCTCACCCTCATTCATCATTGTAGCCTTAGTCCATAAATACACAAAAAAAACTGAACTCCAAAGATGAAAGTGACTGTCCTCAACATCAAAGAAACATTTGACCAAATGTGGGCATTGTGGAGTCCAACAATACGAAAGAATCAGGAGGAAAACTTGCAAACGGTTGGAGTCACACCAAGCACAAAGATTGATCGAGGAAATTATCTCAGCTCCAGGACATCTCTGCAGAGTTCCTCAGTGTAGTGTCTTCAGCGACTTTATCAATGGCTTTCCCTGAATCATAAGGTCATAAGGGATATTACTGATGATTGGCACAGCAATCAGTGCTATATTTGACATCATTGATGCTGAAGAAATCTGTTTCAATATGCAGCAATAACTGATTATCCAGACATGGGTTGAAAAATGGCAGGCAATTAGTATCTCCATCAAGAGTCTACATAACCATTAACCACTTATTTTCAGTACCATTATGATTGCTGAATGACACAATATGAACACACAAAAACAAAATATTGCAGATGTTGGAAATTGGAAATAAAATCAGAAAGTGTAGAATAAATTCAGTAGGTTTGGGAGAATCTCCGGGAGAGAAACAGAGTTAATGCTCCAAGTCTGAAACGACTTTTCTTTAGAACTGCTTTCTGAAGAAGAGTCATTTCGGACTTGAAACGTTAACTCTGCTTGTCTCTCCATAGGTGCTGCCAGACTTGCTGAGTTTCTCCAGGATTTTCTGTTTGTTTTAACATTCTATGAACATCATGGGGTTTATCACTGATCAGTAGACCTGCTATATAAACACTGTGAGCTACCAGAGCCATTCAAGGGTTTGGAATTGGCTGCAAGTAACTCACCTTCTCTTTCGCTAATGCCAATCAATCTTGGATGTAGGTTTGCTTGCTGAGCTGGAAGGTTCACTTCCAAACATTTCGTCACCCTACTCGGTAACATCATCAGTGGGCCTCAGGCAAAGCACTGCTGATAATTCCTACTTTCTATTTATATTTTTGCATTTCTTTGGGTTGGTGATGTCATTTCCTGTGGTGATGTTATTTCCTCTGGTGAACTCACTTACTGTTCCTTTTCTCAGGAACAGTTCTCTTTGTAAATGTCATTTACAAAATACCGTGCAAGGACTATAACAAACACTACATTGGGCAAACAGGCAGAAAACTAGCCAACAGGATACATGAACACCAACTAGCCACAAAAATACATGACCCTCTCTCATTAGTATCCTTACATATGGATGAGAAAGGACACCACTTCGACAGGGACAACACATCCATCCTAGGACAAGCCAAACAAAGACACACACAAGAATTCCTAGAAGCATGGAATTCCAACTGGAACTCTATCAACAAACACATTGAAGTAGACCCCATCTACCAACCCCTGAGAAAAGGAACAGGTGCAAGTGTCCTGGAGATGTTCTCTGAAGTGCTCTGCAAGTAGGCGTCCAGTCTCCCCAATGTAGAGGAAACTGCATCGGGAGCAATAGATACAGTACATGTGTGGAAGTGCAGGTAAAACTTTGATGGATGTGGAAGGCTCCTTTGGGGCCTTGGACAGAGGTGAGGGGGATGTGTGGGTACAGGTTTTGCAATTCCTGCAGTGGCAGGGGAAGGTGCCAGGAGGGGAGAGTGGGTTGTTAGGGGGCTTGGACCTGACCAGGTAGTCGCGGAGGGAACAGTCATTACGGAAAGCGGATAGGGGTGGGGAGGGAAATATATCTCTGGTGGTGGGGTCCATTTGTAGGTGTTGGAAATAGTGGAGGATGATGAGACATTGATGCCTGCACCTCGGCCCTTAAACCTCAACCCTCCAACTGGAACAAGGACAGAAACAACCTGGTCCTCACCTTCCACCCCACCAACCGCCGCATATATTGCATCATCCTCCATCACCACTCCCTTACCACCCAACTGGAGGAAGAATGCCTCATCTTCCACCCGGGATCCCTCAACCCCATGGTATCAATGTGGACTTCTCCAGTTTCCTCGTTTCCCCTCCACCCACCTTACCCTTGTTCCAACCTTCCAACTCAGTACCGTCCTCATGACCTGCTCCTTCTGTCAATCTTCCTTCCCACCTACCTGCTCCACCCTCCTCTCCAACCTATACCTTCATCCCCACTTCCATCCACCTATTGCACTCTCAGCCACCTTCACCCCAGCTCCACCCCGCTCCCGTTTATCTGTCCACCCCCGAAGCTCCTCGCCTCATTCCTGATGAAGGGCTTTTGCCTGAAATGTTGATTCTCCTGCTCCTCGGATGCTGACTGACCTGCTGTGCTTTTCCAGTACCACACTCTCGACTCTGATCTCCAGCATCTGCAGTACTCACTTTCGCCCACTTATTCCAGCTATAAATCGAGTATATCTCCTCTCAGCCACCTCCAATATATTTACACCTTTTCTTAAATAATGTGATCAAAACTGCAGACAGTATTCAAATGTGTTTTCTGCAATGTCATGTATAATTGAACATAAATGACTTACTTTTATGTTCAAATCCTCTTGTAATAAAGACAGATTATCAGTCTTCTTCCTTAAGTGCTGTACCTAGACATTAACTTTTTTGCAACTAATGCACTTGAACAATGAAATCTTTCTGCACATCGGAATAGTCATTCTCCATTTATGTAATACTCTGCTTTTTCATTCTTCCTGACAAAGTGAACAACTGCATATTTTCCCACAATATACTCCATCTGTCAGATTTTTTTCTCATTTGGTCAATCAATATATATTACTTTACGACTTACTTATCGTTTTGAAAACCTATCTATCTTGGTGTCTTCTGTGAATTTAGCTATCATGCCTTTGCTCTATTATCCAAGTCATTGATGTAAAGTGTAAAAAGCTGAGACTCTACCACTTATCCCTGCAGGATACCACTTGTCACATGCTGCCAATCAGATAAAGACCCATTTACGCTTACTCTCTGTTTTCTGCCAGCCAGCTAAATTCTATCCATGCTAATATATTACACCCTACATCATGACCTTTTATTTTGCAAACTAACCAGTAAATCACCTGACCTAAACAAAAGACACAATATATTAGGAGGGGGTAGTATTTTGACTTTATGCTGGGATTGCTATGTATACATTTACCTAATCCGTGAGGAAAATTTCAGTTTGTCATGGTAGATAATGGACTAAGAACTACAAAATACACTGAGGTCATGAGTTCAACTTCAAAGATGTACTTCCCTACATTCAGCAAAAAATATTAGCCAAAGCATTGCTTATATTGCTGAGTGCCTAAAGAATTAAATACTACATAATGGCAATTTGAGAAAGAGCAAATAAATTAATCATTTTCTCTGCTTCCACTCCCATCAAACCCTTGCCCTCACCAGCACCCATCTCCAAGGGTAATTCTAACTGCAGCCAGGACTTTAACTGTGGATCTCTCACTTAAAACATTATACTTTTGATTTTGAATTTTAAGATATGTTGATACCATGAAGGTCCTGTGTTAATGCACGTGACATTGGTTTTATTTTGGTAGCATAAACAAAGCATAGAGCACCACCTCACCAGGCAGTTTCGCTCTGACTCAGGAGCCAAAGTATTACAGATCTAATTAGTGCTGAAGCTACTCATTTTTATTCATAAAATTTAACAACGAACTGTGGGTGCTAGGATCTGAAACAAAAACAGAAATTATTGGTGAAATCAGCAGATCTGTCAGCACCTGTGGAAAGACAGCAGAGTTAATATTTCAGTGATTCTTCATCAGAACTGGTAGCAACAAGAAAAAGAGAAACTGGAAGTAACGATGTGAACAAGAAGAAAGATTAGAATGGAAATCCTATTGGAGAGAAGAGTACAACCTCTTCAAGGAGGGCAGAGTTGGAAGAAATGTGGCAATGAATTAAATGCTAAAGTAAAACAAAGAACTGCAGATGCTGGAGCTCTGAAACAAAAACAGAAATTGCTGGTGAAACTCAACATTTATGAGTTTTGAACAATTCCATTTGCATTTTCTTCACTCCTCAGACATGCCTTAGACATACCTGTGTTAAACGTTGCTGCTGAAACTATGGGGATTAACTTTCCAATTTGTAACTTAGAATTTGTAGCTCAAAGGTAGAAGACAGAGGGTGGTGGTGGAGGGTTGTTTTTCAGACTGGAGGTCTGTGACCAGTGGAGTGCCACAAGGATCGGTGCTGAGTCCACTACTTTTCGTCACTTATACAAATTATTTGGATGTGAACATAAGAGATTTAATTTGCAGATGACACCAAAATTGGAGGTGTAGTGGACAGTGAAGAAGGTTACCTCAGATTATAATGGGATCTTGATCAAATGGGCCAATGGGCTGAGAAGTTCGGTGCTGAGTCCACTACTTTTCGTCATTTATACAAATTATTTGGATGTGAACATAAGAGATTTAATTAGTAAATTTGCAGATGACACCAAAATTGGAGGTGTAGTGGACAGTGAAGAAGGTTACCTCAGATTATAATGGGATCTTGATCAAATGGGCCAATGGGCTGAGAAGTGGCAGATGGGATTTAATTCAGATAAATGTGAGGTGCTGCATTTTGGGAAAGCAAATCTTAGCAGGACTTATACACTTAATGGGAAGGTCCTAGGGAGTGTTGCTGAACAAAGAGATCTTGAATTGCAGGTTCATAGCTCCTTGAAAGTGGAGTCACAGGTAGGTAGAATAGTGAAGAAGGCATTTGGAATGCTTTCCTTTATTATTCAAAGTATTGAGTACAGGAGTTGGGAGGTCATGTTGTGGCTGTACAGGACATTGGTTAGACCACTGTTGGAATATTGTGTGCAATTCTAGTTTCCTTCCTATTGGAAGGATGTTGTGAAACTTAAAAAGGTTCAGAAAAGGTTTACAAGGGTGTTGCCAGGGTTAGACAGTTTGAGCTAAAGAGGGAGGCTGAATAGGCTGAGGCTGTTTTCACTGGAGCACGTTGGCTGAGGGGTGACCTTATAGAGGTTTATAAAATCATGAGGGGCTTGGATAGGATAAATAGACAAACTCTTTTCCCTGGGGTGGGGGAGTCCAGAGGGCATAGGTTTAGAGTGAGAGGGGAACAATACAAAAGAGACCTAAGAGGCAATTTTTCAAGCAGAGGATGGTGCGCGTGTGGAATGGGCTGCCAGAGGATGTGGTGGAGGCTGGTATAAGTGCAACACTTAAAAGGCATCTGGATGGGTATATGAATAGGAAGGGTTTGGAGGGATATGGGCTGGGCACTGGCAGGTGGGACTAGATTGGGTTGGGATATCTGGTCAGCATGGACAAGTTGGACCGAAGGGTCTGTTTCTGTGCTGTACATCTCTATGACTCTAGATTCATAGACTAACACATACAAAGCCCATGGTGTAGGAGAGTCAATGTCAGCTTCACAAAAAAAATGCCTTTAGGACCTGATGGTAATGGTTAATTTCCAGTCTGGGAGATGGCAGACAGTAGTATTCCCCAAGGTTAGTACTGTTCTATATATACATTTTGATATTGGAATACAATGGGTTAGCAGAAGAGACAGACAAGTGCAGATTGAATCTTATACAGAGAAACATGAGGTTTGGCAGAAGGTATAGGAACAGGCAAGGTAGATTTAATGGCATAGTTCTCAGGGTATGTGGAGACAGAGGACCTGAGAGGTGGTGTGCATAGATCTTTAAATATGGCAGAACAATTTGAGAAACAATTAACAATTTGAATTTTGGGCTTCCTAAGTGGAAATATTGAGTATAATGTGCAAAGAACACATGCTAAAGATAGTATTCACTGCTTTATAAACTTTTTTTAAACAAATGGCCTGACCACATTTTCTAATCTGTTTTTGACAGCAGCAAAACAAGTTCACTTAACCCATGATTATTTAACTGTACGTGTTGCACAGGCTGCTGATTGTGCACCTACCCTTCCTCTGTATTTTGGATGTGTGTTTGGGGCTGTAGGAGGTAGGTAGTGGGCTAGCCATCCAATCTTTTGCCCAACCACCATAAACACAGCCAGCACAGAGACATAATATCCAGCCTATTGTCTCTGTGGAAGACTCCATCTCCATCACTTATGTAGCCACATAGTGATGCAAATTAATTTAAGCCATCTTTGGTTCCAGTCAAAGTTGTTTGTTTCAGTGAAATATCCCTTTTTTCAGTTGAAGCTTTCTTTTAAATATATGAAAACATAACGAAAGTGCTGCCAAAATTACAATTTAATATTGGATATTGCTACTGTATTTGTAATTAAGGACAATACATCACCACTGGGTTGCAAATGGATTGCATTCTAAGTCAGCTCACAAGTTGATTTGTACTCAAGTTGGAACATAAGACAGGTCAATTTAAAGCAGCCATTCATAAGTACAGGAAATGTTTAAATAAAAACAGAAATAATGACGAATGGTGTGAATCAGAAACAAAAACAGAAACTGCTGAAAAAGCTCAGCAGGTCTGGCAGCACCTGTGGAGATAAATCAAAATTAACATTTTGGGTCGAGTGACCGTTCATATGTAGGATATTTAAAATTATACCACTATATGGGATTGTATTCGTAGGTAGAAGTGTTCATAAGTCGAACTCCCTGTATTGCACTGTACATCTATCTTCTGATTGATACATCTAACTTTTTAAAAAATTAGTTCATGGGCATCACTGACAAGGCCTGCATTTATCACCTATCCCTAAATGACCTAGAGAAGGCGATGATGTAATTCTGTCTTGGAACTGTTGCAATGCTCAGGTTTTGGTATATCCATAGTGCTGTTAAGAAAGGAGTTTCAGGATTTTGAGCCAGTGTCAATGAGGAATGATGATACAGTTCGATATCAGGATGGTGCACCACTTTGATGGGAACTTGCAAGTGTTGATGCTCCCAAGTATCTACTGCCCTTGTGCTTTTAGCAGTAGAGATCAGTGGGTTTGGAAGACTCATTGAAAGAACCTTGCTGAATTACAGCAGTGTAATTTCTTTTAATTTCAAAAACATACTTCATTCATAAAAGATCATCTGTAAGGGCATGCAAAGGTTCTAAATCAGTTCTGTACAGTCTTCGAAGAGAAACAAATTAAAACATTTGAATTCCGACATTTTTAGAGCTTCTCTACAGTCGTAAAAACAAAGGGATTTATGACTTATGCTGGAACCTATTTATGTTCATTTTGAGGCAACAAAAGCATCTGACAACTGAACTGACCTTAATTTAGCAAAAAGACCTGAGATGGTGGTCTTTCCCCACTGCACCTTGGCAGCAGCTGCCAAGCTTTCAGCATGTAGTCCTGGATCTTAGAATGTGCCAGTCTGCTGAATTACTGCAGTGCATTTTGTAGACGCTACTACTGTATGTTGGGTGGGTAAATGTTGGTTAAGCCACAACTGAAATACTGTGTTTAATTCAGGTCACCATATTATAGGAGACGTATGATTGCACTAGAGTGTTCAGAGATTTACTATGATGTTGCCTCAACTGGAGGATCAGAGAGCTGCCAAAACATTGGATAGGGTAGTGTTGTTATCCTTGAAACTGCGAAGGCTGAGAAGGAACCTGACAGAAGCATAGATAAGGTAAATAGGAAAGGAGTTTTGAGGAAGGGCCACTTCACCTGAAATATTAACACTGATTTCTCTCCACAAATGCTGCCAGACCTGCTGAGCTTTTCCATCTTTGTTTCTAAATATTAACCCTCGTGGAGGGTTAATATTCGGGGTGTAGAGTTAAGGTTAGGGGTAGAAGAGAAAGAGGAGAGTTGAGAACTTCTGATCACTCTAAGTGGTGGGTGTCTGAAACTCATTGTCTGATAATGGGGTTAAGTCAGAAAGCTTTGCAGCATTTAAGCAGTATTTGGGGTAGTCAGTTATAGCCTCCAGGCTGTGGCCCGTCAGCTGAAAGATGGGATTATTTTAGTCAGCACTTTGTTGATCGGCATGAACACCAATGTAAACATCTATATGTCCATGAGAAAAGAGTGAAAGTTGATGCGGAGAGATTTGGTTCCAATCAAGGAGATTACTGTGACCTGGACGATGTCAAGCTTCATGAATGTCCGAGCTGTGCAGACTATTCCATCGGATTAGGATAATAGAAGTGAGCAGTGAAGGGTTAAAACATGGGAAGGTGACATAAACCAAATAACAAGTGTGGTTACTGATCCCAAAGTTAGTTTTGAACCACAATTACGATAAAGAGAATGAATGTGCAATCTGTGAATTATTATTTCATATTAACCTTGTGTTGGAAGGCTCACCATAAAAAAAAAATATTGTTTGCGTTTGTTCTTTGTGGTGCGGAGGTATTACAATAATAGTAATTATGGCCTTTTCAGGTTTAACTTCCATTATCTGATTGATATATCTGATTGATATACATTTCTTGGAGTAAATGCTTTTTGAAAAGGAAGCAACATGAACTAAAATGACTGCAGTGGTCACCTGAGCAAAAATTTAGACAAGGTTCTTAAGACCCGAGTGGAACTACCATGTTCATCAAAAGAAATCAAACCTGGCAACTGATTCAACATCAAGAAATTAACATCTTCTGCTTTAATTCTCCCATGTATAATGGTTTCACACAGTGGGAAAAGCTGGCCTGCTAGTTTACTAGTTTGGAAAGACAAATGCTAGCTAGACTCTGTTATACACAGTGAACTATAATTTAACAGCTGCTTTTGAGTATACAAAAAAGAAAAAAAATGAACTTCGAATAACAGCATCCAGTCAAAAAGTAATAACCAATAACTCAAGATATCTTAACCTCTATCTCTATATAACACAACAGTTAATCAACCATGGCCTCGACTGTAAAATCTAGCATCTCAAAGTGTTTTGAAATGGTGTAACTTTACTTCTCAGCACTCCCCCTTTAAGCATATTACCTGTGCTGGTACATGTTTAAGATTGCATTTTTACTTTTTCCTCTCAAAATTAGTAGGTACTAAAATTGCCTTTTATTATTAAGAAAAATGTTGATAATTAAAACCTTCATTTTCCAACAAACCACTTTTTAAATTAAAGAATGATAGCAGTATGCAAACAAAATGTGATGGACTGAGATGGATTAAAAATAGGGGAGTGAACTCCCCTTCCTCAAATAGTCATAAAAACATTTTTGTTACACACAGATTTTAAATTCCCATCCTGCATCCCAAGTCTTCTGTTCAATTTTCCCTGTGCATCAAGTTTTTCCTTAAATGTGTTAATTCTCCCTGCTTCAATTCCTCCATGTGGGAAGTGTTTCACATTCTCTCAACGATGCAAAGGAATGGTCAAACTCCTTATTTTATCTGTTGGTGTGTATCTCATATTTATTTTTTCTTGTTTTAGATCATCTGCTTCAGCTTGCAAATTCATAAGATCAAAGGGTCAGCTCCCATTCCTGGATTTAGATTAGAATGGTGTTGGAAAAGCACAGCAGATCAGGCAGCATCTGAGGAGCAGGAAAATTGACGTTTCAGGCAAAAGCCCTTTGCCCAAAACGCCAATTTTCCTGCTCCTCGGATGCTGTCTGCTGTGCTTTTCCACCACCAGTCTAATCTAAACTCTGGTTTCCAGCATCTGCAGTCCTCACTTTTGTCCCATTCCTGGAGATTAACACAGGATCTAACCTGACCTTGTGAAAGAGTATTGGGAGACTGTAGATTTCTGAAGATGCCATCTTTTGGATGAGATGTTCAACCAGGTGCCTCGACAGGTAAAACAACAAGGGACCGCAAAATTATTGGAGGAACAGGGAGCATTCCTAGTATTTAGATTAATATTTCTTCAATGCCAGCGAGTACTAGTTCAGTTGTTGATTATCTTGATTGATTGTTGTGTGTAAGATCTCGCTAGCTACATATCGTTAAGCACACTTTAAGCATTACTGATAAATGTTTTGGACTATCCGGAGGATGTGAAAGGTGCCACATAAAGCATGTTACTTATTTTAATTCACTCAATTTAATGCAATTTGAACAAAATACCATGAAATACAGCATTTTACAAAAAAATCTGCATTGAGTTAATTATAAAATAAGATATGAATACCAGGTAGCATATTGATTTTACTAAGGAAATAGTTTAATGAACACATTAATAAGAAGACAATTATCTAATTATGTATAAATGACTTATTTAGGAAGTTGATTTCCAGATGTTGATAGTTCTTCTAATTTCTCTTGGTACTGTCGTTCAGAACGTTTTCTTCGGTACACATCATCTAGAAAAACAATAAAATCAATAAGTTCAGAGAAAGAAGCAAACTTGAAGCTTTAGTCTCCTTATTTAAGAGGAATCTAAATTCTTTGGAGGCAGTTCAGAGGAAGTTTATTACATGGTTACCTGGAATGAGTGGGTTGTATTATAAGGATAAGTTGGACAGGCTGGGCTTATTTCCATTGGAATTTAGAACAGTGAGGGGTGATTTGACAGAGTGTATAAGATCCTGAATGGTCAAACAAGGTGGATGTGAAAAAGATATTTCCTCTCGCAGTTAAGTCCAGAATTAGGGGATATCAGTTTAAAATTAGAGTTCCCTTTTTGAAACAGAAATGAGGAGAATCTTTTCCTCTCACTGGGTTGTGCAACTTTGAAATACTCTGCCTCAGAACGCGGTAGAAATGGAGTAGCTGAATATTTTTAAGACAGAGATAGATAGATTCTTGTTAGGTAACGGAATCTAAGGTTAGTGAAGGTCGATGGGAATGTATCATTGTCAATGCTAACAAGTTGGCCATGATCTTGTTAAAAGGCAGAGCAGGCTTGAAAGGTGAAATGGCCTACTTACGCTTGTACTTTGCACATATGGTCAGAAAAACGAATAAAAACCACAGGTCATATTCATTTCATATAGGATGTAGTCAGCTAGAAAGGAGACTTTTAAACCATTGATCCATCCAATCCCAAACATAGGACATCAGGTAGATGAGTTATAATATGTTGGGTGTTTGCTTCTTTTGGACAAAAGTTCATAACTGAATAATTATGAATAATTTAAGCTATGATAGTGATGGGGAGACAAAATTAATGAAGTGAAACTCAGTGATGAACAAAATAATAGCATTACACAGTGTAAAATCCCCACAATTTTAAAGCATTTGCAAATATCAGAGATATTCAAGAAAAGGTAAACAACAACGGAAATTTCAATGGTGCAGAAATTGTTCGAGGTGATAATCTGGGACAAAATTAAGTCACTACTTAACACAGGTATGGATTCATTCAGGAAAGTCAGCAAGGGTAGTTAAAGCTCCAGACTTGAATTTATGAAGTCAGAAACTGGGGTGGGGTGGGGGGGGGGAGGGGGGGGGGGGGGTGTGGAGATTAAGTAGTGGCAAGTGTAATTATACATACCGCTTGCAATAAACTGTCAATTTCATTTCGAGCTGTGTTTTGTGATCTCTAACTTACTGGGCAAATTTCTCCAACATTATACATATACAAATACATAATGTTAATAATGTGAAAAGCGCTTAGGAGTAGATGTGCAATGGCCTAAAAGGATTAATGCTTTTATGATGCACATATGATGATGTCACATGGACTTGAGCCAGGGGACAGCTTTAGATCACAATGGTCCAAGGCCTAACTTTAAGGCCTCCCTCATGGTCTCAGTAACAATGTATTATATATCAGGACTTATATCTAGTTGCTCTCATGCATTCAACCCACACCTTGTTTAACACAACAGATCTTTCTCATTAGATTAGCAGGTGTTTTCATCTACTACAATAGGCCAGCTAGGTCTTCGAGATTCTTACCAGGATTTTGGATTTTAGGATAAAGGGGTAGAAAATTTAAAACAGAGATGACAACGAATTACTTCTCTCAATGCTGGGACATTGAGTAAATTTAAGGAGGAGATAGACAGATGTTTAACTAGTAGAAAGTGAGGACTCCAGGTGCTGGAGACCAGAGTTGAAAAGTGTGGTGCTGGAAAGGCGCAACAGGCCAGGCAGATTTTGAGTATACTGCCTGGCCTGCTGCGCCTTTCCAGCACCACACTTTTCAACAGATATTTAACTAGTTGAAGGGTATTGCATGCGGGCAGGAAAGTGGAGTTGAACTGAAATGAGGTCAGCCATGATCAAATGGCAGAGCAGTCTCAAGGGGCTGAATTGCTTACTCCAGTTCCAAGTTCTTATGCTCTTATGAAAGAGGATGACGCAGCAACTCCAGATGGATTTTACACCATGATGAGATGTGTTGAGAAACTATCGACTGCAAGCGGTTCAAGAAGGTGTTCTTAAGATTAATTAGAAATGGGCGATAAATACTGGCCTAGCCAGCAATGCCCACATCCCAAGATCATTAAAATGTGAACAAAGAAAGAAAGCCAAAAACAGTGGTGATCCATGAAGACTTGGAGTTCAAGTACAGAGATCATGAAAAGGCATCATTAAAAAACTGAAGGTTTGGGTACAGAAAACCAAAGCCAAATTGCTAATGGATTGCTGGCTTTTACATCTAAAGGACCATAGTGTAAAGGGGTGAAAACCATACTTGTACAAATCTTGATTTGGCCCCACTTGGAACAGGAAAATATTTCCACCAATTAGGGAAGTTAGTACTGGGATAAAGTATAAAATCAAAGTCAGAACTGTCAGGAATTAAATTAGAAAACACTTCTACATTTGAAATTCTCTTTTCCATAATAGCAAATGAACAAATCAAACCAATTTTAGATCTAAAATTAATATATTTTAAATGGAGCTATGGTATTAAGGGATATGAGGAAAAACTTACTAAATGAGGTTGGATTGCAGTTCAGCCAAGATCATATTGAATGGTGGAGCAAGCTCAAACGGTTAAATGGGGTACCCATACTCCTGTGTTCCAATTTTAGTGTGAATTGTAATTTCAACATTAACAGAGATCAGATCAGAATGTAATTGCAAGGTGAATTACTGCAGACTTGTCTGGCTATGGTACTGGACTAAAATGTAATCCATGGAAGTTTGATTCATTAGATGTGGCATCTTTCATCAAATCAAAGCTCATCCCCCTAATAGGATGGTAGCTACAAGTTACTCATGGTAAATGCTGACTAGAGACCTAACTGGGAATATAAGATACACTAAAATACATTTTTCAAGAGCAACATTTGGCACACCTCAAAATATGTACATATTGTCACTGGTTTCCTAGTTGCAGCATGTGTTTTGATTGAAGTGCACAGCAAGATTTTTATGCACCTACATTACCTCCATGTGGGTTGGTCACCAGAGGTCTTAAATTTACAAATAATTGGTCATAGAATCTCTACAGTAGAGTACAGTACGGATAGAGGCCATTTGGTCCATTGGGTCTGCACCGATCCACGAAGAGCATTCCACCCACACCTACATCACTCCCATTCCTATAATACCCCATTTACCAGAATTAATTCACACAACCTGCACATCTTTAGATTGTGGGAGGAAACTGGATCACCAAGTGAAACCCACACAGACACAGGGAGAACGTAGAAATTCTACACAAACAGTTCACCAAGACTGGAATCGAACCTGGGTCCCCAGGAATAAGAGGTAACAGCACTAACCACTGTGCTGCTCTGTGTTATGGGCTGCTCTTTGTCCTATATTTTTGGAGTAGCAACTTGGGAAATGGTGAGAATGTTGTATTCTTCGGTTTCTGATGATTCTTGATTTTCAAGTTTATGTTGTATGCACGTACACATTGCATTCATACCTGGTGGGCCAGGACAGCGACTACTCTCATCCTCACCCCAAAAACATACACACACACATAATCTGGACACCGACCCCCTCACCCTTCCCCCAAAACAGACACACATAGGCTGGATAGCCAGCCCCGAAAGGTCCTCCACACCAAAGTGTGTCTCATTTATTATTTAAAATTTTGCTCATTCAACTGGCAGGAAACAGAAATAAGGCCAAAATTAGATCAAACATCACAAACAGAAACAGAAATTGCTGAAGAAACTCAGCTGGTGTGCCAATATCTACAGGGAGAAAGCAGAATTAATGCCTCGAGTCCAGTGACAACTTAGGATCATAAACCATCATTTCTGCCACCTCCAGTGGGATGCCACTTCTACATATTCCTCTCCCCTCTCTTGTCAGAAATTTGCAGGCACCATTCCCTTTGGGACACCCTGGTCCATCATATACCCCATGGCATCTTCCCATGTAGGCGCAGAAAGTGCAACACTTGCCTGTTTGCTTTCTCACTACCCAAAGACTCCAGGGGCACGATAGCTGAGGCAGTGATTTACCTGCATGTCACTCAAACTAATCTACTGTATTTGCTGCTCACAATGTAGTCACCTCTCCGTTGTGGAGATGAAATGCAGACTGGGTGACCATTTTATGGAACAAGTCTGTAAAAATGACCCTGAACTTACAGTGGCTGCCACTTCTACACACCACAGTATTCCTTGGTCAACATCTCAGGTCCTGGGCCTCCTTCACCGCCGCTCCCTCACCACCAGATGCCTGGAGGAATAACGCCTCATCTTCCTCCTCGGAACACTTCAATCCCAGGGCATCAATGTGGACTTCACCAGTTTCCTCATTTCCCCTTCCCCCATCTCACCCCAGTTCCAAACTTCCAGCTCAGCACTGTCCCCATGACTTGTCCTACCTGCCTATTTTCTTTTCCACCTATCCACTCCACCCTCCCCCCTCCCCCCTCCCCCACTCACCTATTGTACTCTAGGCTACTTTCTCCCCACCCTCCTCTCACTTATCTCTCCACCCTTCAGGCTCTCTGCCTGTATTCCTGATGAAGGGCTTTTGCCCGAAACATTGATTTTACTGCTCCTGGGATGCTGCCTGAACTGCTGTGCTCTTCCAGCACCACTAATCTGGAATCTCCATCCCAGGCCGGCTGCAGTGCTCCAATGAGGCTCAGCACAAGTCATAGAATCACAGAGATGTACAGCACAGAAACAGACCCTTTGGTCCAACTTGTCCATGGTGACCAGATATCCTAACCTAATCTAGTCCCATTTGTCAGCACTTGGTCCATATTCCTCAAACCCTTCTTATTCATATGCCATCCAGATGCCTTTTAAATGTTGTGATTGTACCGCCCCTCCACCACTTCCTCTGGCAGCTCATTCCACGTCACAGAGATGTTCAGCACAGAAACAGAACATTTGGTCCAACTTGTCCATGCTGACGAGATATTCTAAATTAATCTAGTTCCATTTGCCAGCAATTGGCCAATATCCCTCTAAACCCTTCTGCTTCATATACCCATCCAGATGCCTTTTAAATGTGTTATGAAGTTGAAGGCATGTACAGTACCGTTAAAGAGAGAGTGAATGCTGTTCTGCACTGAGACCTTACAAGAATAGTCTCAGAGTGTACTATAAAATTGAAACTATGTAACATTTGGCTGTGAAATAGTTGGTTGCTGTTTTGACAACAATTCGAATTTAACCAATCATTTAAATTATGCTCCAGGATACCAAAAGCCAATCGAGTTTGAATTTATTGTTTTGTCAACATTGAACCAATGAGATGATCGATGTTGGTGGTATAAAAGATGCAGGCATCCGCGGTTACGTTAGAGCCCGGGTGTCCTTGGAGAAGGAGCACGCGGTGTCGACCAACACCCTGGAGTTGTTCAGGGAGAGGTGGGCGCCGCAGGGAGTGGAGTGCATCATTTCTCCCTCCAACTCTATTTTGATTTAGTCCCTACCCTCCCCTTCACTGTTTTGATCACACAGCACTGCCCTCTGATGTGAAGGGCAGTGTTTGTCACTGGCCACCCGGGTGTTTTCCTATCTTCCTGGTGGCGGAAATTGAATAAAGATTCGTGCACTTTGTGTCTTTCACTGTGTCTCACACCTGCGCACACACACCATGGGTGCTGGGGATAAAATAAGCACTACCGCACTTAGGTGGTAGTGTGGGGGTTAAATTTAAAAAAAAACAGGAGATCCACCCGGGTGTTTTCCTATCTTCCTGGTGGTGGAAATTGAAAAAAAATAAATAAATAAAAATAAAAGATGCAGGCATTTTGAAAATCAGATGGAGCAACTGCCATTGAGAGAGATCCAAGACATTGAAACACTCTCTATCAAAGTTCTCTCTTTTCATATGAAACATCCTCACATTAAAAACGATGACAACCCAGGGAGATCTTCTGCCAAAAGAAGGAAGACACCAAAGTTGACAGCCGCTGTATGGCTTTGGACTTAGGCTGATGTAATTTTAGTGAGTGTTTTATTGGACCAGTATATTGTTATAGAGTTGGAGGCAGGTAATAAACAGTTAAGAGAAAGGGGGCTTAGAGTTGTGAGTAGTTGTTGTTTAATGTTCACTTTTAGAGTTAAAGAATAAATTGATTTCATTTTGTTTAAATAGTGGAATTTGGGAGTTCTCTGTCATTCATATTTTAACAGATTATGAGGCGAGGTGAGCTTTTCTGGGTGTTTATTTTAATTAACAGAGGGGTTCACTGCCGTGTCCTAACAGTTTTGGGGGCGCGGATACAAGATTTGGACAGGTTTAGATGGATCCTACCTGAGATTTGAACAGATTTGGAGTACGAAAGATCCCAGCAGATTTAAACATTTGCCGATTAGTGTCCTAGATCTTTAAATAAAATGTAGGTAAGACAATTTGTTTAATTTTGGTTTCATGTGGTTGGTTAATTAAAAGTGAGGGAATTGGCACTTAAGATTGCTAAAGAAGATGCTTCCCAAATTTGCCAAGAAAGTTTAGAAAGCCAGTGGAAGGATATACTTTTAGAATTAGCAAATAGGTTAATTCTAAAAGTATATTTAGAATTTGTCCCGGTTAAATTGGGTTTAACCGGGACAAAAGGAAAACTGAAATTGTAATGGAGTTGGTTAAGCACTTAGGTGAATCAGAGAAACCAGAAAAGTGCAGTAGAGTTAGAAAAACGTAAATTGCAATTGAGGCAAATGGAGTTAGAAATTAAAGAAAGGGAGAAAGAGAGGTGGGTGGGGCCAGGAAGGGAGAGGGAGGATAAAGAAAGAGAAAAAAGGCTCTTAGCTGAGCAAACAGTGAGAGGAGAAAGAGAGAGGAGAAAGGGAGAGAGAATTTGAACTTCAGAAGTTGCGAATTAGTCAAAGTTAACAGGATGGAGATGAAGAGCGAAGGTAGTGATGTATACAATTATGTTATAATATTGCTACATTTTATGAGAAAGTTGTTGAAGTTTTCTTTATTTCATTTGAAAAAATGGCTAGGCAGATGAAGTGGTCAGAGAACTTATGGGTAATGCTAGTTCAGACTATGCTGGTAGGCAGAGCTAGTGAGGTATATGCAGCGCTGTCAGATGAGGGGTCAAGAGGTTATGCAGATGTAAAACAGGCTATTTTGAGTGCTTTTGAATTGGTACCAGAAGTGTATGGACAGCAGTTCAGCAACATGAAGAAGGAACCAGGTCAGACTTACGTGATTTCAAAAGAATTAAACATAGTAATTTTGATAGATGGGTGTAGGCCTTAAAAATACACAAAACCTATGAGGGTCTAAGGGAGACTATTCTGCTGGAGGAGTTTAAAACTCACTTCCAGAAATGATAAGAATTCATGTGGATGAACAGAATGTTCAAGAAGTGAGAAAAGCAGCAGAGATGGCAGATGAGCATGCATTGATGCAGAAGGCAAAATTTAGCTTCTGATGAGAATTTCATCCTGTGAGGGATAGAAATTGGGAGAAGGGGAGATCCTACATTACACTACAAAGAGTAGAGCACACTGTTAATAGTTTACCACAAGTGGAAAAAGAAGTCCAAGAGTGTGGAAAGGAGGTGAATGGCCTCAGGTGGTTTCATTGTAATGGAGTGAGACACAGAAAATTACAGTGCCGGTGGTTTAAGAAAGGCACTGGGAAAAGATGTTTTCACTGCCAGAAGGTGGAACACGTAGAATCACAGTGCTGGTCATTGAAGAAATGGTGGCAAAAGAGCCTAAGCCAGTGACATTAGTGAAAGTAGTAAGGAAACCCCAAGAAAAGTCGAGGAGCTGCAGGAGAGTGCATAGCCTAGGCAGGGGCTGGAAATTGAGTTAGTGCCGATCTCTATAAAAACTTCACCCCTGTGGGTAAAGTTTACTCCGGAAGAACAGGGGGACAAGGAAAAGAAGTTATAATTATGAGAGATACAGGATATATTCAGTCCCAAATAGTGAGAGATGAATGTATCTGCACTCTTTCTGACATGTTACCCAAGAGAGTGGTAATTTGTTGAATAGATGGACAGAAATGTGGCATTCCCCTGTGTAAGGTCAGGTTGGAGAGCCAAATCAAGACTGGGTAAGTAACAGTGGGAGTGATTGACAGAGTATCAGTTCCAGGAATACAGTTTGTTCTTGGGAACGGTTTAGCAGGATCCAAGGTGGGAGTGACACCCCTTGTTGTGGAGAAGCCAAAGGAAGACCAGGGAACTGAGGAGTTAAAAGAAAAATACCTTGGAATTTTTCCAGACTGTGTAATAACAATATTCCACTATTATAAGTCACAGCAAAAAGCACAAACTACAGAGAAAGATAAAGGAGTCGAGGTCAGTGAGCAGACACCCTGTTTCATATAATGGTACAGGAAAAACCTGAACAGGAAGAGGGTCAGGCAGAAGTGTTTAGCCCTGAAAGGCTAATGGACTTATAACAGAAAGATGAGACAATAAAAGACATTCTCAGAAAAGGAATCAGAATGCATTCCTGAGGGTTATTATATTAAAAGATAGAATCCTAAGACAAAAATGGGGACCACAACAGGTTAGTGCAGAGGATAAATGGACAGAGGTGCACCAGATTGTGTTGCCAGTAGCATACCAACAGCAGGTGTTATGGGTAGCATGTGAATTACCAGTAGGAAGTCACCTAGGTGTGAGGAAGACTCAGGCTAAGGTACAAAAGCATTTCTATTGGCCTGGACTGCACAAGGATGTGGTTAAATTTTCCCACACGTGTCATATGTGCCAAATGGTAGGTAAGCCACAGGCGCTAATAAAACCAGCACCTTTGTTGCCTATTCCTGCATTTGAAGAACCTTGCACGGGGGTTATGATTGACTGTGTTGGCCCCCTCCCTAAAACTAGAAGTGTGAACCAGTACTTGCTAACCATAATGGGCGTGTCTACCAGATTTCTGGAGGCAATTCCATTATGGAGTATTAAGCCAAAAAGGGTGATAGAGCAGTTAGTAGTTTTCTTCACGTGGTATGGGCCACCTAGAGAGATTCAGTCAGACCAAGGGTCTAATTTTACTGCTAGGCTGTTTTAAGGAAGTTATGGATAGCTTCTGCATACAGCACCTTAAATCGAATGCATATCATCCTGAATCCCAAGGAGCTTCGGAAAGATGGCATCAGACCTTGAAGACCATGTTAAGAGTATACTGTCAAGATTATCCAAATCATTGTGATAAAGGTATCCCATTCACATTGTTTGCCATTAGAGATGCCCCAAATGAATCTAGTCAGTTTACATGCCTTGAGTTAATATTCGGACATGAAGTGAGAGGGCCTTTGAAATTAAAGAAAAATTGACAGGACTGAAGTCAGAGATCTCACATTTTGGATTATGTATCTGAGGTGCGGGAGAGATTAAATCGGGTAGGTGAGTTAGCTAAACAGCGCCTGAAGAGAGCAACATAGAATGAAGCAGGTGATAGATAAAAACTCTAAAATTCAGACGTTTCCTGTGGGGATGATGTGTTAGTATTGTTACTAGTGGTAGGAGATTCCTTCAAAGCCAGGTTTACTGGTCCCTTTCAAATGGAGAAAATGTTGAGTCAGGTAAACTATCTGGTAAAGATGCCAGTAGAAAAAAAACCTATCGGGTATGTCATGTGAATATGAGATTAGATTACTTACAGTGTGAAAACAGGCCCTTTGGCCTAACAAGTCCACACCAACCCTCCGAAGAGCAACCCACCCAGACCCATTCCCCCTACATTTACTCCTTCACCTAACACTACAGGCAATTTAGCATGACCAATTAACCTAACCTGCACATTTTTGGACTGTGGGAGGAAATCGGAGCACGCAGAGGAAACACATGCGGACACGGGGAGAATGTGCAAACTCCACACTGACAGTTGCCTGAGGCGGGAATTGAACCCGGGTCTCTGGCGTTGTGAGGCAGCAGTGCTAACCACTGTGCCACCGTGCCACCCAAAATCTTGCTATAATAGAGACAGGAAACTGGAGAAACAGGTATTAGTTTCTGCCCTGCAGAGTGAGGAATCAAATCCAGATGTTGTGGAGCTTGATAAGCCTCAAAATATGTTAAACAATGAGGGAGTTCTTGAGGAGTGGGATAGGTTAGTGAACTGCCTGTCTCAGGAACAAAGAATCCAGTTAAAGATTTGTTGCAGCAGTATGAGGACATAGGCAGGAATAAGATGGGGAGGATTAATACTATTGTGCATGAGGTGGAAGTCCTGAATGCTGTTTCAACACCCCTACAGACTTAATTCTTTCAAAGCCACACAGGTCCAGAAGGAAGTGGATGCGATGCTTAACAAAGATCTCATCGAACTAAGTCAGAGTGAGTAGAGTTCATCAATCATTTTAATTCCAAAACCTGATGGGACTCAACGATTTTGTGTTGACTATCAGAAGGTCAGCACTGTAACAAAATCACTCATTCTGGATCAGTGGTGCTGGAAGAGCACAGCAATTCAGGCAGCATCCGAGACAGGCAAAATCGACGTTTCGGGCAAAAGCCCTTCATCAGGAATAAAGGCAGAGAGCCTGAAGCGTGGAGAGATAAGCTAGAGGAGGGTGGGGGTGGGGA
>NC_057727.1:18706075-18721625 GCF_004010195.1 Chiloscyllium plagiosum | reverse complement strand
AGGTGGGCGGGAGTCCTGATTGTGAAAGTAAGCTTGGAGGCGGAGGCGACGGAAGAATTGTTCGATGTCACGGCGTGTATATCTCCTTCCCCACTGACCTATTGTACTCTATGCCACTCTCTCCCCCCCCCCACCCTCCTCTAGCTTATCTCTCCACGCTTCAGGCTCTCTGCCTTTATTCCTGATGAAGGGCTTTTGCCCAAAACGTCGATTTTGCCTGTCCTCGGATGCTGCCTGAATTGCTGTGCTCTTCCAGCACCACTGATCCAGAATCTGGTTTCCAGCATCTGCAGTCATTGTTTTTACCTCTACAAAATCACTCATACCTATTACCAAAATTGAAGTACTGTACAGAGAAGGTTGGACATGCCACTTACATCACAAAGTTGAAATTACTGTGTGGTTGTTGGCAGGTACTTTTATCAGAGAAAGCAAAAGGAATTTCTGCATTTGTAACCCCAAATGGGCTTGATGCCTTTTGGAATGAAGAACGCACCTGCCACATTCCACAGACTCATGAACACAGTTGTGGCTGGATTAACTAAGTGTGCAGTTTATCTGGATGATCTTTAGCGAGCCATGGAAAGATCACATGGTAGAGTTGGGATAGCTCTTTAAACAATTACAAGAAGCAAAACTGGTAATAAATCTAAAACAGAATTCGTGAAGGCAGAGGTGACATTCATGGAACAGAACATCAGTCATAGAAGGTTGACCCCAAGGAACACCAAGACGAAGACCATTGAGGAATTTCCACAATCAACCTCGAAGTATTTCGATTTTTGGGATTAAGCTGATTCTACCGGAAATTTGTTCCAAACTTCAGCAGTGTGGTGGCACTGCTAACAGATTTACTAAAGAAGAACACTAAATTTTGGTGGACAGAAAATTTCAGGAGGCATTTGATAATTTAAAAGCAGTATTAACCACCGTACGAGTTTTCGTTACACCAAATTTTTTGAAAGCCTTCAAAGTTGCAATCGATGCTCGCGATATAGGAGTTGGAGCTAAAGGAAGATGACGATGGAATCGGATGGCCAATCGGCTACCTTTCAAAAGAAACTCAGCACCCACCAGAAAAAATACTCTACCATCGAAAAAGAAGTATGGAGTTTGGTACTGACCTTACAACATTTTAATGTTTATGTCACAAACAATGTGTCAGAGACAGTTGTGTACACAGACTACAATCCTCTTACATTCTTGGAATGATTTAAAGACAAAAATATTAGACTATTTTGTTGGAGTCTTATGTTACAGACTTTTCATTTACAAATTGTATATGTTGTGGGTCATAATGTGATAGCAGATGCATTATCTCTGATTTAAAGGATAAAGGACAGATAAGAAGGATCAGATTCCAATGTTATATGTATGTTACAGAAATTAATATGAAAGTATAACTTAGATTAATGACTGATGTATTTCATTGCAATGGGATTAAGAATTAGAAAAAAAAGCCATCTTTTCATTATAATGGTTCATTTTTTTCTTAAGGTGGGAGGTGTTATGAAGTTGAAAGGATATACTGTACCTTTAAGAAAGAGTAAATATTGTTCTGCACTGAGAGCTTACAAGAGCAGTCTCAGAGTGTACTGGAAAATTGAAAATACGTAACATTTGGCTGTGAAATAGATACTGGAGTTAGTCGCTGTTTTGACAACAATTCAAATTTAACCATAGTTTAAGATATGCCCCAGGATACAAAAACCCAATTGAGCTTGAATTTATTGTTTGCCAATATCGAACCAACGAGATGATCTGATGTGAGGGATATAATGGGCGGTACGGTGGCTCAGTGTTTAGCACTGAAGCCTCACAGCGCCAGGGACCTGGGTTTGACTCCAGCCTTGGGCGACCATCTGTGTGGAGTTTGCACGTTCTCCCTGTGTTTGCATGGGTGTGCAGAGGTTTCCTCCCACAGTCCAAAGATGTGTAGGTTAGGTGAATTGGCCATGCTGAATTGCTCATAGTGTTCAGGAATGTATAGGCTCGGTGCATTAGTGAGGGATAAATATAGGGTAGAAAGAAGAAGGGCTTATGCCCGAAACGTCGATTCTCCTGTTCCCTGGATGCTGCCTGATCTGCTGCGCTTTTCCAGCAACACATTTTCAGCTCTGTTCTCCAGCATCTGCAGACCTCACTTTCTCCCCATAAATATAGGGTAATAGGAGAGAAAAATGGGTTTGGGTGGGATACTTTTCGGAGGGTCGGTGTGGACTTGTTTGGCCAAATGGCCTGCTTCCACGCTGTAGGGATCCTAAAATTCTATGATCTATAAAAAAAAAGGCAGGCATTTTGAAAATCAGACAGAGCAACTGCCATTGAGAGAGACCCCAGACATTGAAACACTATCAAAAAGTACCTTTTCATATGAAACATATTTGCAGTAAAAACGATGACGACCCAGGGAGATCTTCTGCTGGAAGAAAGACACTGAAGATGACACCGGCTGTATGGTTTTGAAATTAAGTTGATATAATTTTAATGTGTGTTTTATTGGAACAGTATATTGTTATAGCATTGGAGGCAGGTAATAAGCAGTTAAGAGAAAGGGGGGCTTAGAGTTGTGAGTAGTTGTTGTTTAATGTTCACTTTTGAGTTAATTGATTTTATTTTCTTTAAATAGTGGAATTTGGGAGTTCTCTGTCACCCATATTTTAACAGATTACAAGGTGGGGTGAACTTTACTGGGTGTTTAGTTTAATTAACAGAGGGGTTTCACTATGATGTCATAACAAAATGTTGTAATTGTACCTGCCAATACCATCTTCCCTGACAGCTAATTCCATGCACACACCCTCTTTGTGAAAATTTCCCCTTAGATCCCTTTCTTTCCCCTACGAAATCTCAGCCTCCAAATCTCCAGGAAAAATAACCCCAGCCTATTCAGCCTCTCCCTATAGCTGAAACTCCCCAACAACGGCAACAAGCTGGAGGAACAGCATCTCAGGTTCTGCTCGGTGGCTCCACAACATTCAGAAGTCAATACTGTGTTTGATAATTCTAGAAACTGAATGCCTCCTCTCATGTCCTTTACTTATCCCCAAATCTGGTCATGGCACAAGCTGCTTTCAGTGATCCCTATTAGCAGCCCTTCTCTTACTATTATTTATATTTTGTCTCCCTAATTGTTTCTCTCTCTCTCTGTCTTGGGATTCCATCTCCACCTATCCACATAACCCTCCCACTCCCAGTCTTCAGCATAAATACCATTTTTCCTAGTTACTATCAGTTCTAAAAAAGGGTCATTGAACTCTTAATTGTTTTCACTCCGCAGATTCTGCCAGACCTGCTGAGCTTCTCCAGCAATTTCTATTTGTTTTAAACCTCCAGATCGACAGTTCTTTGTTTTAGTTGAGATCAGCCTTATTTAATAGCAGAACCGGCTCAACGGCCTATTCCAATAGCCGGTTTAATTACTATTAAATCAAAAAATAGGTATGTTTATGACACCAATAGCCAGAAAACCACAGAATGACAGGAGAAAGCAAGATTCAGCCTGAGATAAACTCCAAAATTTAAAAATCCAGGTACTGTACAATACAACTCGGGACACATAAACAAATTACTATTGGGTTTGTTTTCACGAGCTGCCTATCGCGAAGTGCTTTCCAGCCAATGAAGTGCTTTTTGTAATACAGTCACCGTGGCAAACGCGGAAGTCACTCAAGTTATACTTACAAAATGTTTCGTGCCCAATGCGTACGTTTATCATGATCCACTCCAGCACACCGCCCAGCACAAAGAAACAAGGCAAGAATCGGTAGACCCCGAGCTGCCGCTTCCCGGGGACTAAATCCAACAGTCGCTTTAGCCGGGTCCTCAGCAGCATTGCTAAACCCGGCCGATTTCAGGTCTCCGGCTAAGGCTTGATCCGGACTCAGCGGAACTAGGGACAGAATCCACAGGCTTCAGGGCTACTACAGGATTTCTGGGGCGATGCGAAGGAGTGGCTGAAGCCGAGGCTTCCATGCACCAAGGCAAACGTCCTTATGTTGTGGGTCTCTGCTCTTTCTCCCAGCGCATTACCGCTTTACGATGTTGACCTTTCACCGACTCACGGCACCAGGAAAGCACCAACCCCCTCGTCAGTTGTGCTGACAACCTATCATTGCTCACGATTCAGAAGGGTCCGAGTTCAAGGCAGCTTGGCGAGTACAGTATTGGTGTATTGACACTTCTCACTTCACGTTGTCACAAGTCTGGTGTCCTCTTTTGTCCTGGAATGACCTTCGAAACATATATTTGTACCATCAACGAGGCATTCCGTTTGAATCTCCGTAACGTCAACCAAATCTGCCTCTTCATATGCTGCCGCAAGTCTTCTCCACGCTAATTCTCAAATATTTCAACAGTCCTAACTCTATCACACGTTTTACACCCCCCCCCGTAAACTTGAGGTCAACCAAAATCAAAGATTTATCCCTCTGTGAACCAGATAGGATCTAAATTGATGTGTTTTTTTGATGGAGGTCTGGCTAGAATGCCATGCCTCTAAGAATTCTCGTGTGTGTCTTTGTTTCACCTGACCTAGGATGTGTGTTGTCCCAGTCAAAGTGATGACCTTCTTTGTCTGTATGTACGTCAGGGATAAAATTTACAACAAGCTCCCATTCCTAGACGTGACAGTTGAAAGTAGTTAACGGAGCGCTTCAAACTAGTGTCCACAAAAAACAACACAGACCAAATACTTAACTTTAAAAGCAATCAACCCGAAACCCACAAACGGAGCTGCATCAAGACATTATTTCAATGAGCTACATCACACTGCACCACCCAAGAACTACAAAAAGCAGAAGAAAATTATCTATACAACGTTTTCAAGAAAAACGGGTACCCAATAAACACAATCCACTGATTCCTCAGAACAAATCCAAACGAGCAGACACAACGCAACTGAAAACTATAGCCACATTACCTTACATAAAAGACATATCAGACCTCTTGGCATCACGGTAGAACATGAGCCTACCAACACACTTAAACAGCAACTAATGAACTAAAGGATCCATTAGATACTAACAGCAAAACTAACGTCATTTACAAGATACCATGCAAGAACTGTTTAAAAAAAACCTACATCGGACAAACTAGCAGAAAACATGCCACGAATTGGCCACCAAACACAACCCACTATCACTATACACACAGACAAAGAAGGACACCACTTTGACTGGGACAACACACATGCTAGGACAGGTGAAATGAAGATACACACAAGAATTCTTACAGGCATGGCATTCTAACCAGAACTCCATCAAAAAACACATCGATTTAGATCCTATCTGCCTTCCTTTGAAAAAAGAACCTGCAATTAAATCACCCACCTTAAGAAACCAAAACCTATAGAGAGATGGGACGAACCACGAGTGCTTCATTGGAGACTCTCACTGATGATGTTACCTAGTATGGTGACGAAAAGTCTGAAAACAAACCTTCCAGCTCAACGAGCTAACTTACATACTTACAAAGACTTAATTTCAATATTTCCTATTTCCTCTACCTACACAGAGATACAACACTGTGGACACTGGAAATCTGAGTTGAAAATAGAAAATTCTGGAAATAATCAGCACAATCTGTGGACAAATAGAATTATTGACTGGAATTTATTCTCCCAATCTCATCCACCGACTTCTTTGGGAATGGGCAAGAAGGCATAGGGAAGATTATAGAATCAGTAGGGAAGGTGCGAGGTGACATGCAGTCACTTTTCCACATTTTTTGTTTATGTCAGGACAGAGAAAATTGAGGATGTTTTTTTCTGCGTAGAGGCCATTTATTGGCTTCTTTTGGACCTCAGCATACCTCAGTAGCAAGTGCAGTTCCTGCTGAAGAGACCCGCACCCCTGCACATAACACTAAACCACCCCCTTGCTCGTCCGCCTTGACGGCTGATCCACTCAGCTGTGTTCCAGAACTTTCACTACAGTAGATGCTTTCGGTCCTGCTGTCGTCCCAACCTTAACAACGTTGCAACCAGCTCTTCAGCTAGGTAATAGAGCCACCATGCAGTCATTAAATGCACTTTGTTTCCCTATCTACAGATGTTGTTGGGATCTGCCGAGTATTGATACCATTTTCTGTTTCCATTTCCATAACATTAATGACAGGGCCAAATTTGTTCTTTATCTTTAATATCCTAGCCTCTACATTAATCACAGTCAAATAATTCCACAATGTTTAATATTTCATTTTGCATTTCCCATGCCATTGAATTTCTCAACACATTGTTTGACATACAATATCTTTGTTAATACTTGTATTGCCATGATCTTACCTACTTTGCCTCACACATTTTCAATTTCATAGTTGATATCTTACCTAACTGTTCCTTTCTTTCTATATGATTGTTTGCAGCTCAAAACCTCTTTGGAAGTGACTTGATACACTTTATCTTGTAAACTCTACAATTTAGGGTGCTTTCTTCTCTCTACTGGGGAAAATAAATATAAATACCAGGTGACCACTTTGCCCTACTTATTTTTAGATTTCAATGAGCAAAGCCTAATTCCAGAATTCATTTAAGACCAAACTGCAGTACTTTCCTATCCACAAAAATGTCCATGTGAGAATTATAGAGCTCAACAGCTAAATATGTGGTAAAGAATTCAAGCCTTTTTAGAAAATAATTGGAGTTAAGTGTTTTCATTCATTATCAAACTTACCTTTATAATCAGTAGAGATTTTGCCTTAAATTATCAAATGAAACAAATATCTGTCATTGAATTTGCATCAATTACCTTCACATATTTTAGAAGAGAGTTAAAGGCTATTGACACTATGTTTTGGGATTAGGGTATGGGAGGAAAGTGTTGACATACAAACTACAAACACTAAAGGTCACTGTTAGTGTTAACTCTGTTTTTCTCTGAACAGATACTGCCAGACCTGCTGTGTTTCTCCAGCACTCTATTTTTGTTACTATTTCCCTATCTATATTTGCAGTTATTCATCGATCCATAATTAAATTGTTGAAGAACCAATAAAGATGAGGGCCTCAATCTAGCACTTCCTAAGATGACAGTTTTCTTCACATCAAAAAATAAAGAGAAATGTTGGAGGTTCTAAGTTTGGGTGATACTGGAGTGTTATGCAGGTGCAATTGATGGTAAACTGTCTCCAGAGAACTTTTTGCTGATAGTGCATTATTACATACAATTATCATGATACATGTCACATCTGCAAACTCTGAATTTTTTTTTCCCCACAGTAACAGAAGCTGCTTTACTGGTCTCAGACACATGGGGCTGAATATTGCAGTATATTATGCTATGGTCCTCCCTAATTTGGTTACAAAGTTGGGGGGTGGGGAAGAACATCTTGGGTCTTGATGACTTCCCCACAACAAGTTAATATTTGAACAGTATTAATTGCTTTAAAGAGAGATCTACACCCCAGTCTCAGGCTGAAGTCCCACTTAGAGAGCTGCTGTAATCAGATTGGCTGATAGCTCTGTCGTCGATGCAGCATAACTAGGAAAGTGACCACTGCTGGGATTATGGATTTTTCCACAATGCTGAACAGTCCAGGTAATTCTGGGAACATAGGAAAATGAAAAATAGCAGCAGATGTAGGCCATTCAGCCTATCAAGCCTGTCCTACCATTCAAGATTTTCCCCAGGCCTGAACCCATTTTTTGTTTCTGCTCCTCTTAGCCGTCAACTCCCCAATATTTCGAAAATCTATCTACTTCCTATTTGAAATATTTCTATGACCTAGCCAACCTTGAGGTGGAGAATTCCAGGCATTCACTCATCAGGGAAAGAAATTTCTTCTCATCTTAGTTTTAAATTAGTGTCCCCTTGTTTTGTACTATTTCTCCTTGTTTGAGATTCCCACTAGCAGAAACACCTTCTAAACATCTACCCTGTCAAGCCCCCTCAGAACCTTGTATGTTTCAATTAGATCATCCTACATGCTTCTAAACTCTAGTAAATAGTTTTAGCTGTTCTTGATAAGTCAATGCTTTCATCCCAGGAATCAGCTTGGTGAATTTCTTTTAAATTGCCTCCAATGTACATCCTTTCTTGAATATGAAGCCAAAACAGTACACAGTACTCTAGGTATGGCCTCACCAATGTCCTGTACAATTTCCCTACTTTTAAATTCCAGTCATTTTGCAATAAAGCCCAAAATCCCCTTGCCTTCTTGATTATTTGAAGCATCTGCAAGTTAATTTTTTGTATTTTATGCACAAGAACACCCAGGTCCCTCTTTCCTCTTTGCTACACTTTCTTAGAATCTCTCCATTTAAATATGAGTTTGCCTTTAATTCTAAAATGCATGACCATACACCTTCCTTTAATAAACTCCATCTGCCAGGTTTTATCCCACAATGTGCCAACCTCGCCCTGGATTGAAGCCCTTAAGAAAAATTTAAGGCAGGATGGGAGGTAGGCGACAGGAAGATCACCTGGTAAATTTTAAATCACCTGATAAAATTTAACACTAACTTCTCATCTGCAAATGCATCAGTGAAGGACTATAAAATTCCACCCTTGCAAAACTCAGGTGCAGGAATTGACCCACATCTATATGTTGAAGATTGATTCCTCTGCGAACAAATCAGTAGGGAATCCGGACCACAATAGCACAGTAATGTAGTTCTTAAACTTGATAGTGGGATTTCATTTTCACTCACAGCAGATTTGTTCTTGGGGTCACAACGTTTTCTGTCCAACATTCCAGAACATCATAATAGAGTCTCTCACAAATTTTATGTTATTAAAAGTAAAGCGAATCACACATCTCAAATTTCATAATCTAAGGAAAAAATGAGAATCTTGTTCTTTGGAAATCTCTTCAGATTTCAAACTATTAAAACAAGTTGTTCTACCAATTGTTTTCAGAGAGACTTCAAAAAATGAAAATTTAGTATATTTGAGGAGGGAAACTTACTGCGTAACAATTTTTTTTAGTTATAATGAAATTGTGTATAAAATATCCACCTTCCACTTCAATATTGTTAGACTAATTTTTCCAATGTGTATCTTATCATGGGGTGTGCATCTAGAGTGTGGTCGTTTGGTTTCACTGTACGCAATTAACTATTTATGGTTTTTTTTAAGGGAGAAACTTACAGAAAGCTTGGAACATGTCACTTATATGATTAAATGATTTAAGCTCTATTTTTCATGGATAGTCACACCCCGTAACCTGGGTAACGGGCTACCAATGATGTAACTGAATATTCATAAATTGTCCATGGACAAGCAATATTGTTTAATGATTAATAAAAGAACGGAAAGCATCTGAATTGAGATCAATCTGTCTGAGTTCAGGGCCTAGTGAATAAAATCCACAAGATGTGATAACATAAGTTACGAGCAACCCTTGGATGTACTTTTCTTTTTATTAATGAAAAATGTTCAAATTAGACTCATTATAACACAAATGTACTGAGCAAGCATACTTATTCTCCCAAGTACCAGTGAAAAATTAAACTGAATTCTATCCAAGCAATAGAATCAGTGCAAAAATATAATAAGGTTTCCCATAAGACTATAGCAGAGTCCAACAGTAGTAAATTGAAATGTCCAGTAACAGCGTATTTAAAAAGTCTTTATAAAAACAAATACAATTTGACCCTACAAGAAATGCAGTAAAATAAATTGTACTACCATTTCCCCATAGGTACTAAAACACAGTCACACTTTTCACATAACTCTTGCATCATAACAAATGGTGGTAATGTAACAGCAATTTACACATTATTCCAGACTGTATGCATGCCGAATATTTAGAGTGTCCCGGAGCATGATGTCACGTAATCGCCATAGGGCATCAACCATGGTTGTGTGAGCACCTTTACTCTTTAACCAGTGAGAGGGCAACCGACTCTCTTGTTCTTTAGTAAGGTGGACATCTTGCCTTCTTGCTGTAAAGGAGCACAAGATAATGTGATATATGTGTGTATGTATTAATTTTATCATTTTGGGCAAGTGTGACTCAAAGTTGAAAAATAAAGCCACAGCATGATCTCTCCATTCAAAAGCAAAATAATGCAGATGTTAGAAATATGAAATAAAACACAAAACACGGAAAATACTCAGTAGGTAAGGTAGTATTTGTGGAGAGAAACAAAATAAATTTCAGGTCCATGAAATTAGAAATCTTCATTTCAGATAGAGTGCATCAATCCAAAATATTATCTTTGTTTCTCTCCATAGGTGTTGCCAGACATGGTGCATATTTCCAGTATTTTATGTTTTTATTTCATGGTCCCTCCACTACTATCCTGCAACTGCAAATTATTTATACATGAATGCATTAAAAATCCTCAGTTAGGAGTAGTAACATATTTAAAAATTCAATCTATAAAATGCAAGCGGATAAGGATTTCTTTTAGTTTAGCAGATATGAGTGTAAACATTGTCATTATGTTTTTTATCTGATTAGGTTCAACAGAATTACCATATTTTGAAAAAGAAAGACGTTATAAAGTTTTTATAAAGTTGCTATTTCAGTCAATTTCTCAGCGATTAACTTTTAAACAAAATTAAAATTTTTAAAGGCTGAAACATCAGGGGTTTGTGACCTGGGTGTGCTGATGAGCAAATTACTGCAGATGCTGGAAACTGTACTGAAAACAAAAAATGCTGGAAATCACAGCAGGTCAGGCCATGGACAGAGAGCAAGCTAACGTTTCGAGGCTAGATGACGTTTCACCAGAGCTGAAGTGAAGTGTGAACAGGCCAGCATTTATGTAATAGTGGGGTAAGTGGAGTGGTGGGAGAGAAAGGCAGCTGATAGTGCAGATTAAGTGACTGGAATGTGAGAATGGCAGACTGGCTGTGCCTAACTGCCAAATTGGGAAGAGCAGATAGTCCCACTAGAGTGAGGGGAGGGAAGAGAGAACATGGTGACAGAGAATGTAACACGTAAAGCTGAAAGAAAGGGTAGGAATGGGAGTGGGTTCACAATCTGAAGGTGTTGAACTCAATATTAACTCCAGAAGGTTGTAAAGTGCCTAGTCCGAAGATGAGATGTTGTTCCTCCGGTTTGCACTGTGATTTGCTGGAGCATTGCAGCATGCCAAGGACAGATAAACGGGCATACAAGAAGAATGTTATGTTAGAATGACCGGTTACGGGAAAGTTGGGGTCATGTTTGCGCACAGACTGGAGATGTTCTGTTAAGTGCTGAAAATGTGTTGCTGGAAAAGCGCAGCAGGTCAGGCAGCATCCAGGGAACAGGAGAATCAACGTTTCGGGCATAAGCCCTTCTTCAGAAATCACTTTTTGCATTCTATATCACCATGTTCTCTCTTCCCTTCCCCCATTCCAATGGGACTATATCTGTTCTTCCCAGTTTGGCAGTTAGACACATCATTGGAATGTGAGATTGGCAAAACAATCAGCAGCCTTTCTCCCGCAGAACTCCACTCCCCCCAATATTGCATAAATGCTGCCCCCTCCACACTTCATGTCAGCTTTGATGAAGAGTCAGCGAGACTCAAAATGTTAGCTTGCTCTCTTTCCATGGCTGCTGCCTGACCCACTGATTTCCAACATTTTCTGTTTACAGTACTGATCTCAGTGTTCAATGTATCCAATATCAGAACGAGTGCTGCCTTGCTGAATTTATGCTTGGATTTCAGAAAGAGCTAAAGAATACCTTTAAAAAGCACGGTGAACAACACTTATTATTGTTGATAAAGCGTGGCACTGGAAAAGGCACAGTGGGTCAGGCAGCATCCACGGAGTATGAGAATTGATGCTTCGGGCAGGACCCTTCTTCAGGACTCAACACTATTATTATTCTCAATAGCAGTACAGGAATAAGACCAGGCCTTCGGTCTTCTAGAGTCTGTTTCCCCAATCAATGAGATCATAGTTGATCTGTAACTGAATATAGAGTATGCACTTTTTGCCAAATTCATTAATACCTTCTGTTAACATAAGTCTATCAATCCCAGTTTTAAAATAATCAATTCATCTGGTATCAATTGCTATTTGTTGAGTTCCAAACATCTTTCACCATCTGTAAGTGTTTTGTAATTTTACTACAGAGGTTTATTTAGCTGAAGCAAGACTTTTGTCCACTTGTATTCTATTCCTCTGGATATAAAAGCTGATATAATTAATCTCTTTAATCTTATGTTTTTGGCCTCCCAAATGGCTTTTCAAACTTTAGCAAATATCCTGTTTTGTACTCTTTAGATCCAAAGTAGATGACCTCATATTTGCATATATTAAAATTCACTTGCCTCACTTTTGGAACTTTAAAATTTTTTTATAACAGATACATTGCGAACCAGCACCTATTTATCATTCAATGTCAGTAGCTTGAAAATCTAATGCATTATTTTTGCAAAAAGCTGGAATAATGACATTCTTTTTGTAGTTATTAATTACATACATTGCATATTACCTGAAAGGGACTGGTCCCACTTGCTTACAGTATTACAGTCAGCACTAAGCCCCTCAATATATCTCAGGTAAGCTTCAGAGTGCAACAACCGCTGAGTTTTTGGTGGAGGAGCCACAAACATTGGTGTTGATGGCTGCTGCTGGATAGTCTGCTGAGCTGTGACTTGTGTAGGATATGGAGGTGGAGCCTGCTGACCCTGAGCTCCAAGATTAGGATGAATACCAATCTAAAACAGTAATTATTGTAAACATTAAGTTGTTGAATTACACTGTATTTGAATTACTAATCTCAGCTTTTACTGTAAAATGTTATTGAAGTGTAACTTTTTTTAATAAAATGGATTGATTTAATGATGCCTAGCATTTCAAAGCAATGAAGGTAAATCATATATTGCAAACGTACCCAAACAAATAATCTGTTTTACCTGCTGACCATATGGTGTTCCTGTCGTGGTCACAGTTGGTGATCCTCCCACCATGGTAGTTACACTCTGACCGATAACACCTGCAGTTTAAATGGAAGACATTTCAGGGGACCATGAAAATTTAGGTGAAACTTAATTCAAATCCAACCAAAAGTTCACTATGCTCAACTGTAGTTTGATACTATTATCTGAAGATAAAAATAATTATTTTAAGTAAACTGTGCTTTTTTTAAAAAAGGTGGTTTTTCAGCTAAATTAACTTATGGAAAACAGTTATCAAAATTAGTCTTTATTTAATAATGACTCTTTTTTCACAGAAGGAGTGTGCAGAAGACACACAATCCCTCAAGCCTGTTCCTACAATAGATCATGATTGATTTCTAACAACTCCAACTTCCCACCCTAACCACATATTCCTTGAAGTTCAAAAATCCATTAATCTCAATTTTCAACACACTCAACAACCAAGAACCATCAGCATGCTGAGACAGAGAATTTAAAAAGACAGATAATTTTCTGAGTAAAGAAATTTCTCCTTGACTCAATCTAAAATTGTTGACACTCCACAATTCTGAGACCAAAACCACTAGTTCTTGATTTTCCTACCAGTTGAATTTTAACTAGATGAAGAAAAAAAATCAGTGGTAAAAATGTATTTAGTGTAAAGGATTGGCTTTCACACATCTTCAACTGTTGAGTTTTCAATAGAATCCTAATTGGGAGATGCTAAATGGTCCAGTGATTCTCCATGGGCACAAAAAAATGTTTAAACTAACTTCCTAAGACTCTAGAGAGTGGTCTAAAGCAACACTTGTAAACACTAGGAGTCAGTTACCCGACCTTCCTTAAATACTGTGTAGCCCTGTTTAAAAACCAGTAAGGAAGTACAGATCTTAAACCGAAAGAACTGAGGATGCTGTAAATCAGAGACAGAAATAGAAATTGCTGGAAAAGCTCAGCAAGTCTGACAGCACCTATGGAGGGAAATCAGAGTTAACATTTTGAATTGAATTCTGAGGAAGGATCACTTGAAATGTTAATTCTGATTTCTCTCCACAGATGCTGCCAGACCTGCTGAGCTTTTCCAGCAATTTCTATTTTTGTCACAGATCTTAAACCTTTGTCAATGTGGAAATTTACAAAAAAGCATGCTTATATCAGATTTAATATGTAACTTCTGTCCACAGACTCTAATCTGAAGCTACTTCATCTGCTTTTGAAATGGATGGAAAATGACAAGCAACTTAAACAATTTCCAAACTAAAAGATCACAATTCAGACCAAGTGTAACAATTAAATGATTCAAAACATTGAGCCTCAAAGTGTTCAAAGTAAAGTTGCATTTTTAGCACCACTTTTAATTCATTTCTGCTGAAAGTTCCTGCCATAGCCATCTTTACAATTACAGAATCAATAAAGACATCACTTGTAAGTCAAACGATGCACCCATAGAAAATTGAATGCTCTTTCATATACTTGAAAGAACACAACTGACAAAATACGCCTGGATCAATGATGTAGCTGGCTGTTTAAATACTGAAAATATTTACAGCAACTACATAGAAGAGTGCCCTGAAAGTGCTCCCCTGACTTAATCAGCAACTTGGCAACTTTAACATCAAAACCTTAAAGTTTATTTTGCATGTTAAGTGGTAGAGCAAAATAATCAACTGAACATGTCAAGACTACAGAGAACCACCTATGCTGATAAAGATATGTAAACTTTATGGGATATTAGAGAATACTTGAAAGGATTAAGGGTAGCTTTCACTCTAAGAAGAAGCTGGGTAGTAACACAAAAGATAAAGGCACATTGAGGGACAAAGAAGACAATAATGAATATTTTCTTTCAGTGTTCATGAAGGAGGAAAGCGCTGCCAAAATATTAGTACATGCAGAAATGAAAGGAGAAGATTGGATGAAAATTCACAGACAATATGCAAGAGAAAGGCTGGCACTGCTTACAGTGGATACGTCATTTGGTTTGATAGCCTGCATCCCAGATTGCTAAAGGAGGTGGGAATGAAGATAGTGGAAGAACATGTTATCATCTTGCAATCTTCTCTATGTGGAGCTGGTGCCAGAGAATGTCAAATGTAACACTGTCTTTCAACAAAGGTTGCAAGATAATTCCTAAAACTGTAGGTTGATAATAATCAGGGAAAAAAAAAGCCAAGTTTGCATTCATCAAAGAGATCCAGCATGCATTTGTAAAGGGAGAATGTGGTATTGTTGCTGGACTAGTAATCCAGAGATGCAAGTAATCTCTGAACATCTGGGTTCAAATCGTACCATGGCAGACAGCGAAGTTTGAATTGAACATTAAAATGAAAATCTAATAATAACCATGAAACATAGAACATAGAACAATACAGCGCAGAACAGGCCCTTCGGCCCTCGAGGTTGCGCCGACCTCTGAGCTATTCTCAGCTCGTCCCCCTACACTGTCCAAAATCATTCTTGTGCTTATCCAAGGATTGTTTAAATCTCCCTAATGTGGCTGAGGTGACTACATTAGCAGGTAGGGCATTCCACGCCCTTACCACTCTCTGTGTAAAGAAACTGCCTCTGACATCTGTCTTAAATCTATCATCCCTCAATTTGTAGTTATGCCCTCTCGTACACACTGATGTCATCATTCTCGGAAAAAGACTTTCACTGTCTACCCTATCTAATCCTCTGATCATCTTGTACATCTCTATCAAATCCCCTCTTAGTCTTCTTGCCAATGAGAACAGGTTCAAGTCT
>NC_057727.1:18673337-18706051 GCF_004010195.1 Chiloscyllium plagiosum | reverse complement strand
TGTATAATTTCAAACAAACTAATCTCCAAACTGCAAGACCTAGGTCTCCGCTTCACCCTCTGCAACTGGATCCTCGACTTTGTGATCCACAGACCACCACCAGTGAGAAAAAGCAACAGCACCTCCTCCACAACAATCCTCAACACTGGTGCCCTGCAAGACTGAACATTCAGCCCTTTACTGTACTCCCTGTATGTGCACGGCTATGTGGCCAAATTTTGTCCTAACTCCATCTACAAGTTCACTGACAACACCACTGTCACAGGCTTGATCTCAATTATGACACTGAATACAAGAAAGAGATAGTGTCAGCAAAATGAAAGAGCTGGTTATTGACTTCAGGAAACAAGGTGGAGGGCATGCCCATGTCTACAACAGTGGAGCTGAGGTGGGGGTGTGGGGAGCATTTGTTCAGAAGAATTAAGGATATCTGTTCTTATGGCCAATGGATCAATGTAAATAAGGTGATAACATTCGTTCACTTGTGGAATGTGTGGCAGTACTTGCTTTTGACCCAGAGGCCTAGAAGCTGTGCATATTTTACAGTTGGATGTTGGATAACTGAGTTTCTGGTTTATATGGAAGACTCTTAACAAAACTCATACTCAATAGGAAAAGAACTTGTAATTTAATAAGCTGAGTGGAATATGCACGTAATAGAACAATCCTGATACATTTTCACGTATACCACACTGAGATTTAAATTTGTGAAGCTCAACTCCCTAATCCTGACTGTTCTGGAATGTGAATGTCTCATTACCCTGACAAGCTAGGAAAACGTACTCTGAAAGACTGGAGCGACTGGGCTTGTGTACCCTTGAGTTTAGAAGACTGAGAGGGGATCTGATTGAGACGTATAAGATTATTAAAGGATTGGACACTCTGGAGGCAGGAAACATGTTTCCGCTGATGGGTGAGTGCCGAACCAGAGGACACAGCTTAAAAATACGGGGTAGACCATTTAGGACAGAGATGAGGAGAAACGTCTTCACCCAGAGAGTGGTGGCTGTGTGGAATACTCTACCCCAGAGGGCAGTGGAGGCCCAATCTCTGGATTCATTTAAGAAAGAGTTGGATAGAGCTCTCAAGGATTTTGGAATCAAGGGTTATGGAGATAAGGCAGGAACAGGATACTGATTACGGATGATCAGCCATGATCATATTGAATGGTGGTGCAGGCTCGAAGGGCAGAATGGCCTACTCCTGCACCTACTGTCTTTTGTCGAACACACCGTATGCCTTCTGAACAGCACTATCCACCTGGATGGCAACTTTCAGGGATCTGTGGACATGGACTCCAAGATCCCTCTGCACATCCACACTACCAAGAATCTTTCCATTGACCCAGTACTCTACCTTCCTGTTATGCTTCCCAAAGTGCATCACCACACATTTAGCTGCATTGAACTCCATTTGCCACCTCTCAGCCCAATTCTACAGTTTATCCAAGTCCCCCTGCAACCTGTAACATTCTTTTTTAGATTAGATTAGATTACAGTGTGGAAACAGGCCCTTCGGCCCAACAAGTCCACACTGACCTGCCGAAGCGCAACCCACCCATACCCCTTACCTAACACTATGGGCAATTTAGCATGGCCAATTCACCTAACCTGCACATCTTTGGACTGTGGGAGGAAACCGGAGCACCCGGAGGAAACCCACGCAGACACGGAGAGAACGTACAAACTCCTCACATCAGTCGCCTGAGGCGAGAATTGAACCCGGGTTTCCGGCGCTGTGAGGCAGCAGTGCCCATTCTTCCACACTATCTACTACTCCACCAACTTTAGTGCCGTCTGCAAATTTACTAATCCATCCACCTGTGCCTGCATCCAAGTCATTTATAAAAATGACAAACAGCAGTGGTCACAAAACAGATCCTTGTAACCGAACTCCAGGCTGCATATTTTCCATCAACCACCAATCGCTGCCTTCTTTCAGAAAGCCAGTTTCTAATCCAAACTGCTAAATCAGCCTCAATTCTATGCCTCTGCATTTTCTCCAACAGCCTACCATGTGGAACCTTATCAAAAGCTTTACTGAAGTCAATTTATACCATGTCAACTGCCCTACCCTCATCTACACACTTGGTCACCTTCTTAAAAAACTCAATGAGGTTTGTGAGACACAATCTGTCCTTTGTGAAACCATGTTGACTATCTGAAATCAAATTATTGCTTGCTAGATGATTATAAATCTTATCTCTTATAATCCTTTCCTACAACAGAAGTAAGGCTCACTGGTCTATAATTACCTGGATCATCTCTACTGCCTTTCTTGAACAAGGGCACAACATTTCCAATCCTCCAGTCCTCTGGTACCAAACCTGTAGACAATGATGACTCAAATATCAAAGCCAAAGGCTCTGCTCTCTCCTCCCTAGCTTCCCAGAGAATCCTCTGATAAATCCCATCCGGCCCAGGGGGCTTGTCTACATTCACTCCTTCTAGAATTGATAACACCTGTTCGTAACTAACCTCGATCCTTTCTAGTCTAAAATCTCATACCTCATTCTTCTCCTCTACAATATTCTCCTTTTCCTGAGTGAAAACCAATGAGAAATGTTCGTTTAGCACCTCTCCAATCTCCACAGGGTTCACACTCAACTTCCCACTTCTGTCTTTGACTGGCCCTATTCCTACCCTAATCATCTTTATTCCTCACATACCTATAGAAAGCTTTAGGGTTCTCCTTTATTCTATGTGCTGAAGACTGCTCGTGTCCTCTCTTTGCTCTTAACTCTCTTTAAATCCTTCCTAGCTGATCTGTAACTCTCCATCGCCCCATCTGAACCATCTTGCCTCATCAACACATAAGCCTCCTTCTTCTGCTTAATAAGAGATGCAATTTCTATAGTAAACCACGGTTCCCTTACTTTATCACTTCCTCCCTGCCTGACAGAGACATACCTACCAAGGACACTCAATATCTGTTCCTTAAAACAGCTCCACATTTCCATTGTCTGCATCCCCTGCATTTTGTTACTCCATTCTATGCATCCTAATTCTTGCCTAATCGCATTATAATTGCCCTTGCCCCATCGATAACTCTTGACCTGTGGCATGTACCTATCCCTTTCCATCGGTAATCTAAGCGTAACTGAATTATGGTCACTCTCTGCAAAGTGCTCACCTACAATTAAATCAAACACCTGTGATCCAGTGTGGCCTTCACTCTTGTCAACCCTTTAACATACTGTGTCAGGAAACCCTCCTGTACACATTGGACAAAAACTGATCCATTCGACGTACTAGAGTTATAGCATTTCCAGTCAATGTTGGGGAAGTTAAAGTCCCCCATAATGACCACCCTGTTTCTTTCACTCCTACCGAGAATAATTTTGCTAATCCTCTCTTCCACCTCCCTAGAACTCTGTGGAGGCCTATAAAAATCTCCAAGCAGTGTGACCTCTCCTCTCCTGTTTCTAACCTCAGCCCACACTACCTCAGTAGACGAGTGTTCATCAAAAGTTCTCTCAGCCACCGTTATACTATCTTTGACTAACAAGGTCACGCCTCCCCCTCTTTTACCGCCTTGACTGTTCTTATTGAAAGATCTAAACTGTGGAACCTGCAACATCCATTCCTCACCCTGCTCTATCCATGTTTCCGAAATGGCCACAACATCGAAGTCCCAGGTATTTCAGATACTTCTGGCATTGAAGTAAACACACTTCAAACCACTTCACTGTCTGCCAGGACATTCCTGTGACCCTGAAATCCTGTCCCAGTCCTTCCTACTCTCATTCTCCTGTGCACTGCAACTACACCTCCAGTTCCCATCCCCCTGCTGAGTGAGTTTAAACCCACCTGAATAGAACCAGCAAGTTTCCCACCCAGGATATTAGTACCCCTTTGGTTCAAGTGAAGACCGTCCTGTTTGTACAAGTCCCACCTTCCCCAGAATGAGACCCAATTATCCAAGAACCTGAAACCCTCCCTCCTGCACCATCATTGCAGCCACGTGTTCAGCTGATATCTCTCCCTATTCCTTGCCTCGCTATCACGTGGCACTGGTAACAAACCAGAGATAACAACTCTGTTCGTTCTAGCTCTCAGCTTCCACCCTAGCTCCCTGAAATCCTGCCTTACATCCCTCTTTCTACCTATGTCGTTTGTACTTTCATGGACAATGACTTGGGGCTTGACACCCTCTCCCTTCAGGACCCCGAAGATATGATCCGAGACATCACGGACCCTGGCACTTGGGAGGCAACACACCAACTTAGAGTCTCATTCGTTCCCAACAAACCTTCTATCTGAGCCTCTACTATTGAGTCCCCAGTGATTAACACTCTCCTCATTTCCCTCCTTCCCTTCTGTTCAACAGGGACAGGCTCTGTGCCAGAGAACTGACCCACTGCATACCCCTGGTAAGTCATCCCCCTCAACAGTATTCAAAACGGTATACATGTTTTTCAGGGGAACAACCACAGGGGATCCCTCCACTGACTGTATTTTCTCCCTTTGAACAGTCACCCAGCTTTCTTCATGCCTAGGAGTAACTAGTTCCCTGTACCTCTTATCTATCACAGTCTCTGCCTCCCGAATGATCCGAAGTTCATCCAGCTCCCGCTCCAGTCCCCTAACATGGTCTTGGAGGAGCAAGAGTTCGGTGCACTTCCTGCAGATGTACTTGGATGGGACACTAATGGCGTCCCTCACCTCAAACTTCATGAAGGAGGAACATTGCCCTCCCTGCACTGCCATCCCTGCTCGTCCCCTTATTACAAAGTAAAAAAGAAGAGGCGCTTACCTGATATGTCCCTTTTGACTAGTGTCAATTGTTGAAAAAACCGATTTGGTCTATCCATATCCGTCTTTATTTGGCCTGGTCTACATATGACTCTAGACCCACTTAATGTCGCTCCTAACTACCAAAAAGTCTAAAAACAAAATGAAACCAGATGGACCACTTGGCACTGACCTAGATACAGGAAACAACAATGGCAAACTCAGTCTGTCGACTCTGCAAAGGTTTACTTACTAACATCCAGGAGCTAGTACCAAAACTGGGAGAGTGATCTCACAGGCTAGTCAAGTAATAGCACGACAATCAGCCTCAAACTCAAACCTTAAACACCATGTTCCAGAAAATAACATCACAATCCCTCATTATGTTCTGTCTAACTGACTGGACACAGTAGTATGTAGACAGGAGGAAGTTGCCCTATGGGTCCTCAACGTTGACTTGGGACCACATGAAGTCTCATGGCATCAGGTCAAACATGGACATGTAAACCTCCTGATTATCACTTAACACCCCACCACAGTAGATGAATCAGTACTCCACCATGTTGAACACAGGATGGCAAGAGCGCGGAATATACTCTAGGTGCGGAACTTCAATGCCCATTATCAAAAGTAGTTTGACAGCACCACTCTTGACCAACACCTGCCAAAGTGTTGTGTGGCACTATCCCCATGTTAAATGGATAGATTTTAAATAGTTGCAACAGCTTATTTTGGAATTTACAAAGAACTGTGGGCAATCAGCAGCAGCATAATTACACAGTACTTCCAACACAATCTGCAACATCACGGTCCTGCAAATCTCCCATTCTACCATCAGCATCAGCTGGGAATCAACCCTGGTTCAATGAGCAACAATACTGGCATCTACCCGACAATGTGGAAAATTGCCAAGATATGTTCTGTACACAAAAAGGAGGATAAATCAATCATGCCAATTACTGCCCCTCAGTGTTCTCTCGATCATCAATAAATTGAAGGAAAGGGGTAACAACAGTGCGATCAATGAGCACTTGCTTAGTAGTAACTTGCTCACCAATGTTAAGTTTGGGTTCCACTTGGGGGTCACAGCTGCTGACCTCAAAACTGCTGATTCTGAAGAGTCACACCAAACTCAAAATATTAACATTGTGTCTCTTTCCATAGATGCTGACAAGTTCTGCTGAGCTTCTTCAGCTTCCCCTCCAAGGTACTCACCATCATTATTTGGAAGTGTATGGAACTTCCTTCAGTGTTGCTGAGTCAAGAACCTGGAACTCATTTCCAAACAGTTGTGTCTGTAGCTACAACATATAAACTGTAGCAATAGTTCCTTGAAAGTAGAATTGCAGGTAGATAGGATAGGTATGCTTTACTTTATTGGTCAGAGTATAGGAGTTGTGAAGGGATGTTGCAACTGTACAGGACATTGATTAGGCCACTTTTGGAATATTGTATGCAATTCTGGTCTCCCTCCTATTGGAAGGATGTTGTGAAACTTGAAAGGGTTCATAAAACATTTATAAGGATGTTGCCAGGATTAGAGGTTTTGAGCTATGGAGAGAGACTGAATAGGTTGGGTCTGTTTTCCTTGGAGCTCCAGAGGTTCAGAGGTGACATTATAGAGGTTTATAAAATCATGAGGGGCATGGATAGGGTAAATAGGCAAGTGTGGTGAGGAAGTCCAAATCTAGAGCATATAGGTGAGAGGGGAAAGATTTAAAAGGGACCTAAGGGGCAAAACTTTCAAGCAGAGGGTGGTGTGTGTATAGAATGAGCTTACAGAGGAAGTGGTGCAGGCTGGCAACATTTAAAAGGCATTTCGATGGGGATACCAATAGGAAGGGTTTAGGGGAATAGATGCCAAGTGCTGGCAAATGGGATTAGATTAGTTTAGGATATCTGGTCAGCATGGACGAGTTGGACCGAGGGATCTGTTTCCGTACTGTACATCTCTATTACTCTATGACTCTAATTCGAAAAGCAGCAACAGAAAATAAGGTTTTGTTCTTCCTGCTTGCGCTGAGCTTCACTGGAGCATTGTAGGAAGCCTGAGACAGAGATGTTGACCACGGAACAAGGTGGTGTGTTAAAGTGGCAGGTAACTGGAAGCTCAGGGTCTTTTTTGTGGGCAAAATGTAGATGTTCTGTGAAGCAGTCACCCAGTCTGTGCTTGGTGACCCTGCAGCCCTCTGGACTCAATACTGAGTTCAACAATTTTAGGGCATGAACTACCCCATGTCCTAGCCCCCTAATCCACACACCAGGCTTTGTTATCACAGTCTGCCATTATACACTACCTATTGTTAGCTCCTAAGTCTCCATTAATCTATTCACCCTCCCAGCCAGATCGTTATCAACTCCTTTGTCTGTCCAACTGTTCTCTCTCTTTGGGCTCTATCCCTACGTATTGTTTCCTCCTTAGCCTCTCTCCCCAGCCAATTCTCTGCTTATAAACCAACATTTAGCATCAGTTCTGAAGAAGGGTCACTGGACCCGAAACGATAAATTTGATTTCTCTCCACAGATGCTGCCAGACCTGCTGAGCTTTTCCAGCAACTTCTGTTTTTGTTTATGTTATCCTGAAATTTGATATATTCTACAGTACTCCAAACCACTTATGCTTCTTCCTCTATCACCTACTTTTCTGTTTGTGGCCATTAAACTTGCTTAAATCTAACTAGAAACATTTCCAGGTTCTGATCTCCCAATTCTAGGTCCTTGCAAGATCTTTATCTCGAAGGTTAAGTTGGAGAAGCTTAGGTTGTTTTTGTTTAAAGCAAAAGGATATCGAGGAGAAATTTGATAGCGATGCACAGGTTCATGACAAGGTTAGATAAGCAAGACAAAAATAACATTGTTCCCATTAGTGGACAGCCCAAGGACTAGGAGTGCTAGATTAAAGATTATGACTGACCAATACAGAGTGAGTGAGAAAGAGCATTTTATGCATTGATCTGGAACTCACTGTTTCTAAAGATACCAGTAGCAAAGTTGATGTACGATTTCAAAATAAAAATTGGATGGGCACTTGACAGAAGCAAACTATAGATCTATGGAGACAGAGGCTGGGATTGAGACTGATTGAACTACTCAATAAGGAGCTGCCATGAACACGATGCGACATACGATCTTCTGTGCTGTAATGACTCTAAGTGTAACCAAAATCTGTAGAATATCAATTCTAGCACAGGAAGCAAGGCATGATTGCTGTAAGCTAGTTGCAGCACCAGAGCTAAAAGTCAAACCTATCATTAATTGCTTGGACTCAAAACATTACCTGTGTTTCTCTATAGATAGATGCTACCACATCTGCTGAGTTTCTCTGGCACTTTGTTTTTATTAGGGGAAATATTCTATCTATGTGGACTCTGTCATGCCCAATACAAATTTTGTAAATTTCAATTAGATAACCTCTCATTCTTCAAAACTCTCAGAAATACAGACCCAGTTTTCTCAATATTTTTAGAAACATGGAAAATAGGAGCAGGAATACACATTTCAATCCTTTGAGTCTGTGCTGCAATTCAATATGATCATGGCTGATCATCCAACACAGAACCTGGTGTCGCACACTCTCTATACCCTTCAGCTCCAAGAACTATGTATAATTCCTTCTTGAAAACATTCAATGTTTTGGCCTCAACCATTTTCTATGACAGAGAATTCTACAGACTCACCACTCTTTGGATGAAGAAATTTCTCCTCATCTCAGTCCTAAATGGCTTATCCTCTAGCCTTAAACTGTGTCCCTGGGTTCTGGACTACCCATCATCTTGAACATTTTTCCTGCACTTATTTTGTCTAGACTTGTTAGAATTTTAGAGGTTTCTTTGAGTTTCCTCATTCTTCTAAACTTCAGTGAATACAGTCCTAACTGATCCAGTATCTCTTCAATCATCAGTCTTGCCATTCCAGGAATCACTGTGGTAAACATTGGTTGCATTTCTTCTATAGCCAGAATATCCCTCTTCAGGTAAGGAGGTTAAAACTGTACACAATACTCAAGGTATAGCCTCACCAAGGCCCTGCAGCAAGACATTCCTGCTCCTGTATTTTAATCCTCCTGCTATGGATCTCTTTGGACATCATAGAACAGAACAGCACAGTACTGGTCCTTCAGCTCTCAATGTGTGCCGGCCTTTTATCCTACTGTAAGATCGGACTAACCTACATATCCTTCATTCCACTATCTTCCATGTGCCTATCCAAGAGTCGCTTAAATGTTCCTAATGTATCTAACTCCACTACCACTGCTGGCACTCCCTGAGTAAAGAACCTATCTTCCTTAAATCTTCCTCCACTCACCTTAAAATTATGTCCCCTTGTGATAGCCATTTCCACCATGAGAAAGTCTTTGGCCATCCACTCTATCTATGCCTCTCAGCATCTTGTACATGTCTATCAAGTCACCTGTCATCCTTCTTCGCTCCAATGTTAAAAGCCCTAGCTCCCTCAACCTTTCCTCATAAGCCATGCCCTCCAGTCCAGACAGCATCCTGGTAAATCTCCTGTGCACCCTCTCTAAAACTTGCACATCCTTCCTATAATGAGGTGACCAGAACTGGACACAATATTCTAAGTGTGGGCTAACCAGGGCTCTACAGAGCTGCAGCATAACTTCACAACTCTTAAACTTAATCCCCTGCTAATGAAGGCCAACAGATCACATGCTTTCTTGACAATCCTATCAATTTGGGTAGCAACTTTGAGGGATCTATAGCCATATAGTCCAAGAACCCTCTGTTCCTCCAAGTTGCCAAGACTCCTGCTTTTAGCCCTGTATTCTGCATTCAAATTTGACCTTCCAAAATGATTCCATTTAGCACCAGCCTCTATCTTCTGTTGGTCAGCCAATTCTGTATCCAGACAGTCAAATTTCCCTGTATCCCATGCCTCCTTACTTTCCGAATATACCTATCATGGGCAACCCTATCAAATGTCTTGCTAAAATCCATGTACACCACATCCACAGCTCTAGCTTCAACCATTTGATTTGTCACCACCTCAAAGAATTCAGTAAGGTCTATAAGGCATGACCTGTCTCTCACAAATCCATGCTGCCTGTCGCTAATCAAACTATGGTTTTCCAAGTAATCATAAATACTGTCTCTCAGAATCGTCTCCAATACTTTACACACCACAGACAAGAAACTGATTGGTCTGTAATTCCCAGGATTATCCCTAATCCCTTTCTTGAATAAGGGATTAATATTTGCCACCCTCTAATCATCTGGCACTACTCCAGTGGACAGCGAGAATGCAAAAATCATTGCCAAAGTGTAGCAATCTCTTCCCTTGCTTCCTGTAGTAATCTCGGATATATCTCATCTGGCCCAGGGGATTTATCTGTCCTTATGATTTTCAAAATTTTCAGCACATCCTTTTTAACGTCAACCTATTCAAGCATATCTGTCTGTTTTATGCTGTCCTCTGAAACATGAAGGTCTTTCTCAGTAGTGAATTCTGAAACAAAGTATTCATTAAGGACCTCCCTTACCTCTTCTGACTACAGGTGTTAAGTTCCCTCCACTGTCACTGATTGGCCCTACCCTTACTCTGGCCCTCCTCTTGCTCTTCAAGCAAGTGTAGAATGTCTTCGGGTTTCCTTAATCCGACCTGCTAAAGCTTTGTCATGCTGACCAAGTACATTCTTCATTCCTTTCTGGCTAACTTGTAACCCTCTAGAGCCTCCTCAACCTTAAGTAAGCTTTCTTCTTCCTCTTGACTAGATGTTCCACATCCTTTGTTAACCAAGGTACTTTCAACTTACCATCCCTTCCTTGTCTCAGTGGGACAAACCTGTTCAGCACTATCAGCAAATGCTTCTTAAACAACCTCTACATTTCTGTTGTGCATTTCCTGGAGAATATCTATTCACACTTTAGGTGCCCAAGTTCCTGCCAAATAGCATTGTAATTTCCCCCTCCGCCAATTAAATACTTTCCCATACCATCTGCTCCTATCCCTCTCCAAGTGTATAATAAAGGTCCAGGAGTTGTGATCACTACCACTGAAATGCTCTCCCACCAAGCAATCTGACACCTGGACATTTGCACTTGCAGCATCTCACCATTTAAGAAATATTCTACCTTTTCATTTTCTTTGCCAAAGGAAATTTCTTGCACTATTTGCTTATGCTGATTTGCATTATATCCATTTGCCATGTTCTAGCCTATTCATTTAACCCATCTAAGTCCTCTTGAAGGCTCCTTGTACCTTCTCAGAACTTACAGTTCCAGTCCAGTTAGGGGTCCTCAACAAATTTGGAAATACAACAATTAGTACCCATATCCAAATCATTCATATAACTTATGAACAGTTGTAACCTAGCACTAACTTGTGGTATCCCACTAGTAACGGCCTACCAGGTTGAGAATGATCCCTTAATTCCTACACTCTGCTCTCTTTCTTTAACCCATTCATAGTCCTTGCTCATCTATTCTCCCTCAATCCCACATGCTCTAATTTTATTCACTAGCCTCCTGTGACCTTATCAATAGACATTTGAAAATCAAATACGTCACATCCACTGGTTCTCCTCGGTCATTGCTATAAGTAAAATCCTGGTTGTCATTCAGTATTGTTTGTGAATACGTTATAGAAAGTCATTTGTTTGGAGAACATCTTACATTCAGAATAACAATTTGATAGAAAGTAATCGCCTTCTTATACTAAAGAAATCAGTGGAATGTTCACCACTAAAATTCTTTACATTTATTTCAGCAGAACAGATCAGAACATGGCAATTAGGTCAAAAAATGCATCATTACTTTCAAAATGAAAAATATACTGAGAAATTAGAATAAATTATTCAATCTACAAAATTTTCAATGTAGTTGATTTTCCCCAATTTTATAATAAAATTACAGTGAATGGCATAATTATAACTTTTCTCTAATAATCTCTTGCTGAACTGTACACAATTAGTATCAATGGCTGTTTAAAGCAGGATGAAACATTACAAACATGATAATGATCTAGTAATGATATTCTTACCCAATGGTTGAATGCCTGGGGGAAGGTGGGGTGGTGGAGGCACCCCAGGGTGAAGTGGCTGCATGCTGCCCAAGCTGGCCATGCCATCAACTGGGCCTTGTAATGGTGGCATGCCCTGTGGGTAGCCACCTATCATGCCTTAAAGGATAACAACAAATTTCAAACATGCATCAAGGATGTCAATACCATGCAACACAGTCTGCATCAATGTTCCCTCTAAATTAGCTGTGGCATTTTTAAAGAAAAGCTCTCTCTTACATGAGTAATTTTGGATTGGTAATTTGTAATGCACACATAAAGGAAATGTTATTATTGAATTTATGATTGGCTTCTCCAGTCATTAACATGTTGATTTATTTTTTAATCCACTTGAATACTTAGAGGGAACCTTGGTCTGCATAATGAGGCATGCACTACAAACTAATGGATGAGGAAATCTATAACTACTTGAAGGAATGGACATTATTAGTACGTGATAATGAAATAACACAAACAATAATGAAATTATACACATTTTACCAACTATGTGAATAGTAATAAAATGTGTCTGCTCAAATCTCTACACATTGTCTAATTCAAAAATCTAATTTATGACTGAAAAGTCAGCTTTACCTACCTTCGGTAGGGTCTTCTCCATTCTCTGAATATTATCCATCACATACCAAAGTCCTGTCATCCAATGAGGGGAAAAACACAGGGACATTGTCCCTTTAACACATTTTCAGTGCATAATTAAGGTAAGCCACATGATTCATCCTCTTTCAGAAATCTATAAATTCACCCAAAAAGCAGCAGTAAAGCATGCATGTATGAAATTAAATCATACAACTTGGTTTAAAAGATATGTTCAGATTGGAGGTCAGTGAAGAGCCTGGTATGTGGAGGATAACATCATTCAAAGGAGGAGGACAGTGCCCACTGAAGGTAGTGACCTGAGCTTTTTTTTCCTCAGTTATTTTCCACATACTATAGGACAGTTCTCTTAGCTGCAAGAGGAGAATGATGTAACCTTTGGTCTGGTTAAGTAATCCGAAATAAGGATTGGCTCCCTAATTATGTAGCCTATTTAGCTTGTAAATCTAAACATTAACATTGGATTTATTCAAACTAAATCTGTTAGATGTTTAGGATTTAACCTTGGACTTAACTAAAATATTCACACAGAATAACTGCAAATAACCTGATCATCCCTTTGCTTTAGAACACACAAATAATTCTTGATTTGTGGTAACGTTCTCTTATCCAATAGGTACTATTAAAAGCTCTTTTAGCATGAATGCCAAAACTTGTTTGACATTTAAAGTTGAAAAACGGATGGCATCTTGAAACTTTAAATCAAAAACAAGAGTAACGTGAAAAAATCCCACAAGTTAGGGTTATACAGCATTTAACCTTGAGCTCACCAAGTCTATGCCAACCAACAAGTTCTCATATCAAAATCAACAAAATTTGAAAAAAACATATAATGTTCACTCATGCTTCTTGTAAATAACCTTATTGATATTTCTTTGTCTATTTACAAGTCAAAACTTGTAGTCAAAGAAAATCATCCTTCCAAAACTATGCACATTAATTTCTGTACAAAAAGGTTCAAATTAGGATTGAAGTTTGGATTGATTAAAATAATCAATTTTCCAAAGTTGTGTTCTTAATCGAGATTCTTGCTGATGGTTTCCCAGCAACATATTGCTGTTATTTCATCGTTGTAAGGTCAATACATTGGACTGCCTTCCTAACAGTACTGAGGGAATGCCTTTACAATAAGAATGGTAGTGATTTCAAAAGAAGGCTACTAACATTTTCTGAAGGTCAATTATATGTGGAAAACAAATATTGGTCTTGCTAGTGATGTCTCTTTCCTCAGACTGTATTTAATTATATTTTCAATACAGACGATATACACTTCAATCAAACTATGAACTGAACAGTTGTAAATATTCTGAAGGTTTGTTACGTTTCAAATGTTTCAGTTACATTTCAAATGGTTCAGTTTTGTTTCAAATATTGTAGTGGTGTCAATTTTGTGACTACATAAATATTTGGCTAATTTTTATTAAATTTTTTACTGAAACATTTTTAATAGTTATTACAAAGAATGTGAGCAAAATTTGTGCTTAGGTGCAGAAATGCATTTTGGTGTGTGAATTATTATACTGAATCTTCTGAGGAGGAACTCTGATTTTCCTCTGCATTCCAAACCCCAAACCATTTTTCAATGGTACTTTTGTGGGTATAGAATTTCTAGATACAAAATGGATACCACCCTGGCTGAGGTTCAGTTGCCTATTTTAAAATGGAGGACATGGATTGGATTTCTTCCCTCAGTATTTTCATCTGAAGATGTAGGGTTTTGCCAAGTTTGAGAATTTTTCAAAGTTTGCCAGGTTTCAGAATTTTTCAAGAAAATGGAAAACTAGCTGAGGAATTGGAAACATTATTACATCTTCAAATGTTGCAATTAGCTGTTGTTATGTAGTGCAGATGAGTTTTTAATGCCAGAATTCATCTTAGGGATCTGTCCTTTATCAGTATGTTGACCCTTCCATTTCTCAGCATTATATCCATAACTGTAATCTTCTAATGGAGAAAGTACCATAATGCAGAGAAAAAAAATATAAAAATACGTCTACTAATGTAATTTATCTTGTCTGGCCGATTTTTAAAATAACTTGTTAGAACATAGAACAGCACAGCACAATACAGGCCCTTTAGCCCTCGATGTTGTGCTGGTCTTCTATCCTACTCTAAGATCAGACTAACACATGTACTCTTCATTGTACTAACTTTCACATGCCTATCCAAGAGTTGCTTAAATGTCCCTAATGTATCTGATTCTACTACCACTGCTGGCAGTGAATTCCACACACCCACCACTCTGAGTAAAGAACCGAACTCTAATATCTCCCTTAAACCTTCCTTCACTCACCTTAAAATGATTTCCCTTGTGATAGCCATTTCAGCCGGATTAGATCCAATGAAAAAAGCCCTAGCTCCCTCAACCTTTCTTCATAAGACATGCCTTCCAGTCCAGGCAGCATCCTGGTAAATCTCCTCTGCACCCTCTCTAAAGCTTCCACATCCTTCCTATAATGAAGCGACCAGAACTGAACACAATATTCCTAGTGTGGTCTAACCAGGAATCTATAGAGTTGCAGCATAACCTCGTAGCTCTTAAATGCAATCCCCCTGATAATGAAAGCCAACACACCATATGCCTTCTTAACCACCTTATCAACCTGGGAGGCAAATTTGAGGGATCTATGGACATGGACTCCAAGATCCCTCTGTTCCTCCACACTGATAAGAATCCTTCCTTTAATCCTGTATTCTGCATTCAAATTCGACCTTCTAAAGTGAATCACTTCACACTTTTCCAGGTTGAACGCCATCTGCTACTTATCAGCGCAGTTCTGCATCCTGTCAATGTCTCATTGTAACCTACAACAGCCCTCCACACCATCCACAAGACAACCAACCTTCGTGTCATCAGCAAACGTACTAACCCACCTTCCACTTCCTCATCCAAGTCATTTATAAAAAAATCACAGAGCAGAGGTCCCATAACTGATCCCCGCAGAACACCACTGGTCACCGAACTCCAGGCTGAATACTTTCCATCGACCATCAGCCTCTGCCTTCTATGTGCCTGCCAATTCTGTATACAGACAGCCAAATTTCCCCATATCCCATGCCTCCTTATTTTCTGATTGAGCCTACCATGGAGAACCTTATCAAATAGCTTGCTAAAATCCATGTATACCACATCCACTGCTCTACCTTCAATGTGTTTTGTCACCACTTCAAAGAATTCAGTAAGGTTTGTGAGGTCTGACCTGCCCTCACAAAGCTATGCTTACTATCTCTAATCAAATTATCGTTTTCCAAGTAAATCCTGTCTCTCAGAATCCTCTCCAATACTTTGTTGATGAAGGGAGAAAAAAAAATTCTGAACCTGGTCACCCTCTACTGATTGACAATGTATTGAAATGGAAATTGTCATCTGTTCAGTCAATGGAGCTAGAATGTCTTATTTTGACAGATGCTATGTTTTGAATGTTTGGCTTGGTTTTCAAAAGCTTCACTCAACATGTGGTTTGAAAACTACTGAAAGTTTAATGAGCCTGTAATAACAAAGTATGTAATCTGATGTGATTTCTTGTCTGTTTACAAACCTAATTGGCACTTAAAGGATTATACTTTTCCTTTGGTATGTTTTGTCCATGATATTGCATTTGCTTTCAGCATTTTCTTAGATTGTTAAAAGTTTTGTGTTTTTAATTATTTATAAATAACCTCCATTACTATTGCATGGCTTCTGAGGAACATATATATTGTATACTTATGAATGACTGTGGGAGAAACATATTGCATGGGAGAGCAGGGATGATTGGAGAGGTTAAGGTAATTCTAGCATAGAGGGGGCATGGGGTACCATAGGTGGTCTGGGTGCACAGAAGAGTGGTAGAATGGCACAGATTATCTGAAACTGTATAGCTCGCATACAGTGGGGTTAGCAGGAGATGAAGGGTGGGATTTGGGTGGGGGGGGGGAACACTTTAATTGCTCTGTAATTTCTTTGTTATTCATTATAATTTTCCCTCTTCTAACTGTAAGGAATATTTCTAATCTTTTTCTCATCACATACTTATGAAATTTCTTAGATTAAATTTGTCTGTTCCCTGCTAACTTTTCTCATATTCTACATTCCCCTGCTTAATTCATTCCTTTGTCCTCCTTCGCTGAATTCTAAACAGCTCCCAAACCTCAGGCCTGCCAATTGTTTTGGCCAATTTGTTGCTCTCTCCCATGAACTGAAAATGTGTTGCTGGAAAAGCGCAGCAGGTCAGGCAGCATCCAAGGAGCAGGAGAATCGACATTTCGGGCATGAGCACTTCTTGTCTCTCCCATGAGACAAGCCTGCCATTCCATAAATTAATCTGGCGAACCTCAGTTGCACTCATCTTTGGCAATTACATCCTTTCTTATATAAGGTGTCGAAGAGTATATATTATACTCCAGGTGAGGTCTGACCAAGGCTTTGTATAAGTACTGCAAGACATCTACTCAAATTGCCTTGAAATGAATGTCACCACACTGTTGGCCTTCATAATAACTTGACAGGGTGTAATGGGTAAGATTTAGAGGAGGGAGCACTGTAACAAAGTGGGGAGTTTGGTTATTGTGTTGGAGTACTGAGTTAGGTCTTCTAACCAGCCTAATATGGCTTTTGCACTCTGTCACGGCTTGGAAAATGCCATGGGTTGGGTATATAGTTTGTGAGCCATGGTATTATGCAAATTGGGTTTTACTAAAAACAGATGAAAATTCAGTTCTATATATTGCTTTCAATAGTCAAGCTTTAGCTGTATTGGGACAAATTTGGCTGCTCAATCAGGATAAAAGATCAGTGTACGAATATGATCAATACAAGAAGCTATTGCGGCTAGTGCTGTTACATAATGAGTCAGGTTGCTTCTACCATGTATATAAGCACTTCCTACATAAGAAGAAATGAGAGCAAATAAAAATGTTCACGTGTATTTGATTTCAAGTATTGAAACAAAAACAAATCATTCAAAAGAAAAGGCATATTTGATTGGTTATGGTCAAACTTTTGGTAAAATATTGCATAATCATTTATTGTTCAATTTATTCCATGATGAGTATATCTTCAATGTGTTGTAAGAAAATTGGAAGAAAATTTTAGAGTCTTGAAATGTATTTATTACATGGATCCTGTAATTTAAGAAGCCACTTGTTAAGCAGAAATTAATACAGTATCATATTTGCTGATGGCCAGCCTGATGAGCCAATTATTTTGACACGGTTAGATAAGAAGGTATCAGATCTTTGAGGTCAGCTAACTCATTCAACATCTTGGTATCAGGTGCATGACAATAGAAAATTTTTATTCAGCATCAAGAATTTGTGCGCATTTTGCCACCTCCAATGTAATTAGAGAAAAAACTTCATGAAGCTATTGATGAGAGAATTTTGTAAAAACAGTCTGATTGCAATCTATGTCTGACTGCTCAGTAGAAAAACTAACAACAGAAAAAAACTAAATATCAGCAATAGGGATTTCATGTTAATATTTAGACAGTCTGTGCAAAAATCATGTTTTGTGATTTTATGTCACATATTCTATTTTCTGGGGGGAGTGCATTACTTAATTTGACTAGGTGGTTACTTTATGGTTTAGAATAATGTCAATAGTATAGGTTCAAGTCCTGTCTGGTTGAGGTAAACTTGGGACCTGCCTCTTCACACTGCCCTGGACAATGAAAGACAATGGCAAATCACCAATAACAAAAAAAACTGTCAAATAAAACAGCTCAATCACCTGATGAAGGAGCGTCGCTCCAAAAGCTAGTGTGCTTCCAATTAAACCTGTTGGACGATAACCTGGTGTTGTGTGATTTTTAAATAAAACAGCTCAGGGTTACGAATCAGGAATGAGCCAAAATCTTGCCTTTAGTCAAAAACTCATCAAATGGAACAGAATTGTTTTCACTGACCATGGAAGTACTATTTACAAATTGCTGCAAGAGCATGGATTGAATATGTCAAATCACAAAATGTTTTAAAAACTGCTACAATTAAAATAGAAATCTGAAGCCCAACATAGCCTATTTATCTAAAAATTGACAAAATGGCAAACACCCAATAAAGAGAAATTCTAGGAATGAACACTGTTGTGACAAAAGCATACTAAGTTTGTTAACAATCAACAACCATATAACCAAAGCAGATGATAACAGAAAATGAACAGCAAAATAACTGAGCAAATGGAATCATGTGACTTAACCTGACCTTGGTTAAAAAAGGTCTTTAAGGATCAATGTCCCTGCAATTGTCCTGTTGGATGACTGGACTATTCCTATGTATGTGGAAGATAACAATGAAGGAAGAAATATTGCCAGATTACACCAATGTACAATTTTAATCAAATGAATTAAAACTTCTTGTACATATGGTTAATCTTTAGCAATGGTTAGCAACAGCTTGTAAGTTACATCACATTGTTCTTGACCTTGTAATAGAACTGTTTACAAAATACAAGGATTAAATATTAATTTTTCCAAATATCTGAAAATATGATATCCTCAGGTCTTTAGAAATACTTATTGCACCAACTTATTTTTACTTTTCATTCTAGGTGTTCTTTTAGATTACCAAGCATCCAACTCCATTGATTTCTTTTATATTGTGTATATTTCATAAACATTTGCTAAAAACATGTTTGCAATATCACTGAATGCATTGACATTTACAGTATTTCCAAGAAAAATATTTTGATGCAATAATTTAAACTTTTCAAGACATGAGATGAATACGCAAGTTAAAATCGTCACTTTGGATCAGAAAATCTAAGAAAACTGTTTTAAACTTTAATAATTTCTGATATGTGACCCTAGAGAGAGACTTTCTACATGTAATTTTGGTAAACCACCATGGAACTGATGAAAACCTTGCAAATGTAAAAACAGCAAAATGACCCCCCACCCCAAATTTGGTTGAAAGCAATTTCAACAGAATTTTAGTCCTTTGCCATTTAGCTAGTTCTTGTATGCTACCTGTGACAGGGGTCATCTGCTGATGGAGAATTCCCATTGGTGTAGGAGGTGGTACTACCCCCATGATGGCACCTACAGGTGTACCAGCCCGTGGGGAGGCACATTGCTGCTGCTGAGCTGCACGCTCTCTCTCCTGCTGCTCAGCCTGCTTTGCTGCCCGCTCTGAAAAAACACGAACGTATATTCACATGGGCACACCACTCATTTTATTTATTACAGCACAGAATTAGAAATTTGCATGGATGAGATAAAGCTTCAATGAATATATTCACAAAGACTAACCTACATTCATAACCCGAAGGGTTATTTTGTCAAAGTTTAAGTATAGATCCATCTATCTAGGAATAAATGGATTACAAACCTCTACCGAATAATTCCCAGGGAGGATACCATACTTCCCTCCCAACCAGGCACAACTTCCAGACTAGACTGACAAAAGTAGTTAATGGCAGTGGATGAACAGAAAGGAAAACAACACCACATTGCATTTCTTGTAAACTCTACATCTGTGTGAAAAATGCAGTTTACAAAACAGTGGGTAGATATATTAAAATTTTAAATCTTTAATTTCAATGATAAACAAATAAGGCAGGGAGCAAACATTGCTAGTTAGCAAACTTGAAACATTTTAAAGATTGCCTTTCTGCACACAGAAAGGAGGTTTAACATTTCAAGTAACTGGCAGTAACCTTAACATTGCAATAGCAATACTTTGAAGTGGATGAAATGCAAAGATACGTACCATAACTGTATCTGGGTGACTGTATCAGGTAACTTAATTTAGGGAGTCAACTGGCCATTGACTTGTCAAAGTCACTTGATTTTTAAAAAAATAAACATACACTGTGAATCTCTTTGTTAAAAAGAATAAATAATGAGCTACCTTCATACTCTGCTTTTTTGACAGCCTCAAGGTTTCTCCATTCTGTACCCACAAGCCTACTCAGCTCTCCAAAAGAGAAGTCAGGATGCTTGGCTTTGATAACAGCTCTCATTTCACTGCTAAACAAGATGTAGCCACTTGGGTTGGTCTTCCTCTTTCCTTCCTTCTGTTTAGTACCCTTAATGGATTTAGGGGTTGACTATATGTAAGCAATATATGACAGTTAGATGTAGCACTTCTAAGCATATAGAGGATAATGAGAAAGATCCTTCGAATATGATCTCTATTCAATCAGTTTGGTAAAATCATATTCCATGGGTCTTTAGCATGCATTCAGTTTACATTGCACACCTTCAATAAGTACATTATAAAAGTAAAGGTCTTACACAATATTTGAACATTAAATCTAAACTAAATGGATAATTGAACAGATTGTAGAATTATGATGTAAGGGTATAAGTGACTGAATTTAAAAAAAAGACTGACTACCACATAAAGGGCAACTAATGATGAGCAATAAATGCTGACTCAATCAGCAACACCCACATCCCACTAGTGAACTATATCAAGTTTTTTCTTCTATTATTGCCCTTAAAATTTGATATACTTTTTTCCCATTAAGGAATTCCTTTAGTAGGTTATTACATCTTTTTTGTAAGTTTTTTGGGTCTAATTGTCTTGATATCTTGCAGGCAAAGAAGGTAGATGCTGATTCTATTTCCAAATGCACACTGTGTTGTGAATATCTAATTCCATAATTCATTTGTTTGAGATATAACTTAAACATTGGGGATATAACTTCTAGGTTGGAGATTAAAGTGTTAAATCCATTATTAAGGAAGTACCAATGGGAGATTTGAGAAGTCAAAATGCAATCCATCACGGCTAGCATTGTTTTATGAAGAATAAATTATGTTTGAATAATCTGCTAGAGATTTTTGAAGAGTTGGATGTAGGTACAATTACTACATTTAAAAGACGTTTGGGTAAATACATGAATAGGAAAAGTTTGGAGGTATATGGGCCAAGTGCAGGCAAGTGGGACTAGTTGTGCTTGGCTGTATAACTCTATGTAACAAGCAAGGTGGATAATTGGGGTACTGCAGATGTCCTATGTCTGGACTTTCAGAAGGCATTTGTGAAGGTTCTGCAGAAAAGGTTAATACACATGGTAAGATCATATAGCATTAGGGGTAATTTATTAGCTTGGATAAAGGATTGGCTAACCAAAAGAAAACAGCGAGTGGGTCTTTTTCTAGTAGGCAGGATATAACTAGTTGGGCGCCACCGATTTCAGTCCTCGGGCCCCAACTATTTATAATCTATATTCAAGACTTGGATGCAGGGATCAAATGCATCAGAGCCAAATTTACAGATGAGACTAAAATAGGGGGAGAAGTAGCTGCAATAAAGAAATAAGAACTTATCAAATGGATATGGATAGAGGTGAATTGGCCAAAATTTTGCAGATGAAGTTTAATGTAGGTAAGTATGAGGTTATCTATTTTGATCAGAAGAATAAAAAGGCAACTTATTATCTAAGTGGAGATACTTCAAATGCTTTGGTGTAGAGAGATCTGCATGTCCTCGTGCATGAGTCGCAGAAAGTTGTATGCATAGCAGGTAATAGAGGGGGCAAATAGATTTTTGGCATTTATTATTAAAGGAATGAAGTATAAAAGCAGGGAAGTTTTGTTGTGTTTGTACAAGGCATTCTTGAGACTGATCTGGAATACTGTGCTCAGTTTTGTTCCCCTTACTTGAGGAAGGTTGGAATTGCATTGGGTGTAGTTCAGAGAAGGTTCATTAGATTATTTCTAGTGATGAAAGACTTTTCTTATGAGGAAAGATTGAAAGTTTAGGCCTATATTTGCTAGAGAATCAAGTGTTTAGGAGGATGAGAGGAGATATAACTAAAATACCAAAAAATGCTAACGGGGATTTACAAAGTAGAGCAGGCAGAGAACAGGCTACCATTGTGAGATAATCCAGAAAGAGAGGTCATAGTTTTCGGCTCATAGGGGAACTTCTATAGGTGTCTATAGATTTAAAACAAAGATGAGGAGAAATGACTTCTCTCAAAGGTTCATGGATCTGTGAAATTCACTATCCCTGAGTGCATAGGACACCAGGACATTGAGTAAATGTAACTATGAGATAGACAGATTTTCAATCAGTAATGGGTTAAAGGGTTATGGAAGGAATGTGGATGAGGCTGGGATGAGATCAGCCACAATTGTATTAAATGGTGGAGTAGGCTTGAGGGACAAAATTGCCTACTACTGCTCCTAGTTCTAATGTTCATATGTAAATACAAGATAAATGGAAAACCTGATTAAGGACCTAATTAAAAAAAACTAAAATGAACACAAAGTAAACAAGCAAATCAGAGGTAGAACTGTATAATTTAAATAACGGATAACCCATCTTTGACCTTTTCACCATTCACTTCAGTAAATTATTCAAAATTATTTATGTAGTTTCCCCAGCGAAAGTAGCTAAAACCTAGAAATTCTGGGTAATACAGCTGTAAACTCCATTGGAAATATAAATTATTCATATAATTCATAAAAGCAAATCAATGTTCTGTTTGGAACATGCAAAGCTTCTGTATTGTCCAGTTAGGATAATAGTCCTCATTGTAGACCTGGCTTGCTGAATCAATAGAAACCAAATGGTTGAATCTCACCAATAGCAACAGCTACAGCAATTCACGATTCCATGGGTGAGTCAGGTTTGCTGTTGAGTTATAAACAGTGTTGCGGAGAAACATGAACTGCCTGGTTCAGGAACACGTTTCCAAGTTGGCCAAAGAAATAGATTTTATTTTCAGGTGTGGCATTTTTGAATCATGCCAATGAAGCTTATCATTATACTCTACACCACCCTGTTAATGGACAGTAGGTTTCTTCCCATTTGGCTTTTGATGACCCTGCAAACCAATGCCACAACGGGAAGTATAGTCCTAACTAGACAATGTAAAGACCTTATATGTTATCGCATTTCTATATCTGCATCAGGGGAGTATACAGAGCAGAACTTTGTACGTATAATGCAAAAAGAACAAGACTGGTAATACCAGCACGGAATGGTGGTGGGCAAAAAGATTGAGACTTTCTCTGATTAATTATTAAACAAACAACTATTTTAAAATCACAATTGCAATGTCTTATTCAGTAGACTCGGAATTCCTTTATTAGCACTGTAGATAATTAAATTTTGAAACAGTTGTTTAGGTGAGGTTATTCAGGCTTATGAGTTCATGTTTACTCTCAAAAATTTGTAGATGTACAGGATACCCTAACATTTTTATGTTTCACAAACATAGAACTTTTTAAAGTTCAGTTCTTCACCATGGTGTTTTAGCTTCTGTAAATGTATGATTTTTCTTTGGGTTTGGGTGTGTTGCTATTTGGAGGGTTGGTGTGGACTTGTTGGGTCAAATGGCCTGTTTTCACACTGTAGTGATTCTGTGAACTCTATTATTCCTTTCCATAATCCTGCACCCATAGAGGTTCCCAATAAGATCCTAGTATTGTACCTGTGGAGGTGTATATGGAGCTATTTCCATTTCATTGGTAACAGGAGTCTGTAACTGAGGCACCGAGGGTTGTTCAGCAGTTTCAACCTCTTCTTCAATACATTCTTCATGATCTTCATCAGGTTCTTCAAACTCAGCAAACTTCATCTCTAACTCCTGTATTTTCTTATCCAAAAGAGGAGATGGTTCCTTTTGGGGAACAATAAGTTTCCTGGAACAATATATATAATTTCCACTTTCACCAGGAACTGTCATGTACAAGACCTGTATATTACACTCTACACAAAGTAAAATTCTTATAAGTATTCATTTATAATAATTTTACACCAGTCACTACATTTTAAATTTATTTAACTGGCAACAAAAAGATTTTGGGACAACTAAAAGGTGAAAGGTGTTTTACAAACACAAGTTTCTGCTTTACATTTCTCTTAATTATTTTCCTTTTTTTTCCATCTTCCTTGCCACTTTTTACATGGAAGGGATACTTAAAAACAGCAGATCTATCTAATCTGAAAAAGTAGAATAAGTGTATCTTTGTGACAGTAATTCCCCTCTTTATGGCCACAAGTAAATGCTCAAATTAATGGTACAATGAAGAATGGATAAAGCCTATCAAAAACAGGATTATGAAGTTTATATATTAAATAGGACTAGCATTTGAATTTGATGTTATACTACTCATACTAACAACTATAAGCTCCTACAAAATAATTTTTATGTTAGTGAAAATGAACAGGTGTAAAGAGTGCACGACTGCAGAATGAGTAACTGATTTATGCTAATTATTTAACATTATTGACTACTTAAACCAACATGGACCAATTAAATTCAGGGCATCAATATTAGGAAAACAGACAATGCAGCCTGATATTTTTCTCTGCTCTCTGGCTCACATCTCACAGTTATCTGCATGTGTTTCAGTTTCCAGCACAGGCAGATGTACCCCCTTTTCCCTTACCAGGCTTAGCTGTCCTGGGTATCCCATTTGTTGATGGGGTTCAGCTACAGTGCATTACTCATGCATTGTATTGTCTCAAAGACTCCTCTGAATTCCCCATTTTTCTGCACTTGCATTTTTTGACCCATAACCACTTTGTGAGAAAATCTCCAGTGAGTTTTCAAAATAATTATTTTCATTTCAGCTCTTCACTATTTGAATTAATGAATAATGCACCACAGATTAAGAACGCCCACCAATAAAAAACTCAAACACAAAAGCAGAGCAGTAAGTACCAAAGTCAAACAGGATAGTTTCAAAGAGCTTCTTTGTTACTTAAAGTACGAGGCCTCACCTGAAGTAGTATATCTCATCATCCAATATTTTAGCAGATAAGGAAAATCTTTTTAGGCCTTTAAATCTTTTCATTTGTTTGTCAGTTTCATTGTAACGGCTTTCGCAAATGTACACATCATTTTCATTCACTTCCGTAGGTCGACAAGAGAGGTAGTCTTTAAATGATAATACACTGCACTTGCCTGCATGCAACAGCACCAAATATTATCTTAGAAACACTAACATGAGAATGTATATTAAGTCTGTTAAACTCCTCTAAAGTCAAAATAATTAACTTCAAATAAATGAATTTATTATATAACCTTTTATACCATTTTATATTACTTCTGATACTTAGAGTCAGAATGATTTATGTAATTCTGACTAATAGCCAATATAGACATTTAAAAATTCTGAATTGTCCCTAGATTAGTTTATCAAATTGATGTTGAAATTTAATAAATTACTCAATAATAAGTATTCAGGTATTAATTACTTACCAATTACACAGGTCATGGTGCAGGTTTCTTCAACATTGCTAAGAAACACTTCTTTCTTGTAAAACATTTTGGTAGGTTCATGTTCAGTTTCCTCAGGATGGATGAATATGGGACCAAAGAAATAGGCAGCACCACCCCGCACCCACATTTTTTCAATCCTATCAACAGATATACAAGTTTGATTTTAATCCTGTTTTGAACAGTAATTTATTTTTTTCATAGAAATGTAGATGCTATAAAACCAACTGTATGTTTTGATAATATGTGATGAAGTCACTGTGGCTCCTCCTGTATGGCTATGGGGTTATGGCTTTGGCATCAACCAGATTTCAGGCCATAGCTCCCTTCTCCTCGAGAGCTTTTGGGAAGATGTTCAGTGGTTTAGCATGAACAGCTGGCTTAACTCAAGTTTGAGTGGCTTGGCTAATATTTCAGCTTGTAGGAGTGGTAGAACGTTATGTAAAATAGGAAACAGGTGGGTGTGCTGGAAGACCAGCTGCTGATGGCTTTAATTTAACGCAAAGTAGCCACTGCTACAATGTTGATTCAGCAACCAAAAGAACTTGAAATGCACCCGTGTGATCCATGGGTGAGTTGAGCAAGTTGACTCATGTAGGCAAGGAAGGGGCTGGTGTAGTGAAAGGAAGAGGACAAGAAGGCTGGATCTGGGAGTGGGTGCTAAGCAAAAATAAAGTTGCTGATGTGTTTTGTTACTTTAAAGTAACTGATTGACCAGAATAGCAACACAGAGTACCAGTCATTATGTAAGTTCAGATAAAAGGTGATTCTGGTAGATCCACACAATCAAGGTCCATGAGAAGTAGTAAGAAACTTCTGAAGAAATGTAGTATTTTGTTGAAGATTATATCTATGGAACTTAAGTTGAATGACAATTGCTGTCCAATGTGAACCAGTGGCAAACTCCTTGAGCTGGGATTCTACCTGTAGAAGATGGGCTTTTTGAAAGACTTTCTGGCCAAAATTCATACAATATCACAAATGAGATCTATCTTTGTTGTAGCTACTATTTGATGTATACTGGTTCATACTGACTGACTTTCCCGTGCTTGGCCTTCTGGATGTTGCTGTCACCTTGGAAGTCTGTGCTGATTCAAACCAAATTAGCAGGAAAGTTAGAGAAGTTATAGAAAACAGAAATTGTGTCCATTGAACTTTTTAGTTGGATGGTTTGGTAAATTTGGTTCTTCTGGTTTGTTGCTTCCATGGGTATCATAAGAAATAATAATGTTTACGGTACACAAATAATCAAAAATTGTTAACAGCAATATTTCACAGAGACTTTTGCAGATGGAGAGTAAATATTTGCATTATAATTGAAATATTTTAAATTGCTGACCTGCCTACACGTGGTTGCACTAAACCATGGGATTTTATGTAGACACAATCTCCAACTTTAAGCCACAAGTCATTATAATGAAGCTGCTCATAATACTGGCAGCCTGGTTCTCCATTTGAAATTTCCACTGGCACATCCTCTCGTTCCTGGACAGACAAATTTGAGAAATATTATCTATAAAAGGAGCTACTAACAATAAATGACCACTGAGAATTGAGTCTATGACAATTACATTCTGAAAACAAACATAAATGACAATTTAGGAAATCATTGTTTTGATAATCTTATACAAGTAGCACTGGTATTCAAACAAGTCTGAAGGAACAGCAATGCATATCCAAGTCAGGACGGTGAATGACTTGGAAGGAAACATGCAAGAGCTGGTGTTTCCATTTATTTGCTGCTCTGTCTTTCCAGATGTTAGTGGTAATGGGCTTGGAAGGTGCTATCTAAAGAACCTTGGTGAATTGCAATGCATATTGTAGAATTTATACACTGCTGCTACTGAGTGTCAGTGGTGGAGATGTAAATGTTTGTGGATATGGTGGCAATCAAGTGCATCACTTTGTCCTGTGTGGTGTCAAACTTCTTGAATGTTGATTGAACCAGATAAGTGGGAAGTATTCTGTCACACCCCTTACAAATACCTTGTAGATGATGGGCAGGCTATGGGGAATCAGAAGGTGAGCTATTCGCTACAGAATTCATAGCCTCTGATCTGCTCCTGTAGCTTAACATGTATATGGCTAGTACAGTTCAATTGCTGGTCAATAATAACTCCCAGGGTGTAGATAGTGGGGAAAATCATCAATGATAATACCCTGAATGTCCATGGTAATGGTTAGACTCTGTTGGGGATGGTCATTGCGTGCTTGGTTACTTGTCACTTGTCCATGCTTTGCTGCATTTGGACATGGACTGCCTCAGTATGAGTTGTTGTGAATGGTGCTCAACATTACGCAATCAGTAAACAGCCCCACTTTTGAACTTATGGCGAAGGGAAAGTCACCGATGAAGCAGCTAAAGATGGGTTGGGCTAAGGACACTACCCTGAGAAACTGGGGCTCCTGTGATTGTGATAATAATACTATCATTGGGCCAGGTGTCTTGGATTCAATCCCACTTGCTTTAGAGATTTGTAATTAAGTCTCTGAACAGGTTGATTGAAAAATATTTATCCGGGTGAACTCCTGCTGAGATGTCCTGGTACTGAGATGACTGAACTAACCAGAGCCATAACCAATCTTCCTTTCTGCCAGGTAGGACTCCAACCAACAGAGGGTTTCTGCCCACCCCCCCCCACCAATTCCGATTAGGGCTCCCTGATGCCACATTCAGTAATATATGATATTAATATCAATTGCAGTAACTCTCACTTGATCTCTTGAATTCAGCTCTTTTGTAGAGCTGATCTCTCATATTTCTCTGTCTGTACACTTGAGATCATCCAAAAATCGGCTGGTCTGCATCTTGCATCAAGTTCTATTCCCCTATAACCCCTGAGCTGTGAGACATACAGGTCCTGTAAGTCTTTGATAAGCAAGTCTTGATTTTTAAACTCTCATCCTGTTTTTAGATTCCTCTATCTCTCTTTATCTAACACAGTCGATGTGCTGACCCTAAACAGTCATGAATCCTCATATGGAAGAATTCTAGAACAGCTATATGTAATTACCAAGAAATGGTGGATATGGTCAAATGTTCACTAAAAGTGACTAGATATGAAGTTTAAAATTAGACCCATAATAGAAAAGTAGAACACAGCAAAAACATTTAATTTTAGAGAGGCAGGCATAAACGATATCACTAAGAAACTAAGCTTGATGGACTAGCAAGCACTGTTGATTGGGACAGGCACTAAAACACACTGCCATATATTTAGAATGCAAAACAAAAATATTCCATTAGGTATGAAGCACATTGTTTTCCTAGTTCCAACAATGTGAATAACAATACAATGTCACAAGATGCTTGACAGAAGTTATCAATTTGGTCAAAAAAAAGGAGTTATCATTTATTGTAGAGAAGTGCAAAGTCATAAAATTGAGTCATAAAAAATACAAATACAATATAAAGAAAAGGAAACAACATAAATATAATCCATTGAACAACAACTACAAAAGAGTTGAATTCAAGAACAGATGAGAATGACTGCAATTAACATCAATGCCTCACTGACAGTTCTGCCAGACAGCAATATGGATAGACATGACATATAAAGTGGGATAGGAAGTCTGCGACTTTTAGAACACAATAATGGATGAAAATGATCTTTCCTGAGTCTGGGCTTGTTGGGTAAGGGGTACCAATATGTTTTGGGTTGGGACATGGGTGACTATGGATGCCTGGAACTTGCTTTATTGTCCTAGGACACTGAAAAGTTGTTGTGGTTCTGTTCGTCGAGCTGGGAATTTATGTTGCAGACGTTTCGTCCCCTGTCTGGGTGGCATCCTCAGTGCTTGGGAGCCTCCTGTGAAGCGCTGCTGTGATCTTTCCTCTGGCATTTGTAGTGGTTTGAATCTGCCGCTTCCGGTTGTCAGTTCCAGCTGTCCGCTGCAGTGGTCGATATATTGGGTCCAGGTCGATGTGCTTATTGATTGAATCTGTGGATGAGTGCCATACCTCTAGGAATTCCCTGGTTGTTCTCTGTTTGGCTTGTCCTATAATAGTAGTGTTGTCCCAGTCGAATTCATGTTGCTTGTCATCTGCATGTGTGGCTACTAAGGATAGCTGGTCGTGTCGTTTCGTGGCTAGTTGGTGTTCATGGTTACGGATCGTTAGCCAAACAGAGAACAGCCAGGGAATTCCGAGAGGCATGGCACTCATCCACAGATTCAATCAATAAGCACATTGACCTGGACCCAATATATCGACCACTGCAGCGGACAGCTGGAACTGACAACCGGAAACGGCAGATTCAAACCACTACAAATACCGGGGGAAAGATCACAGAAGTGCTTCACAGGAGGCTCCCAAGCACTGAGGATGTCACCCAGACAGGGGACGAAACGTCTGCAACACAAATTCCCAGCTCGGCGAACAGAACCACAACAACGAGCACCCGAGCTACAAATCTTCTCTCAAACTTTGAACACTGAAAAGTTTTTCCAGATATATCACCTTTAACTTAATAAACATTACAAGGCATTTCCCAGGAACATTATAAACAAAGTTTGACAACTAGCCTCATAAGGAGATGTTAGATTGGATAAAGATTTGTCATTTTTAGTGCAAAACATCTTTTCTTTTAAATACAAATACAAACAGACAGGGTTACTATAAATCCCCATTGACAGCTTCTGAAAAGACTGTGCAATGGAACATGAAGTGAACAGTGAAAGCTATTCCTTCTCTGTTGTTAATGACCCCTTAGTCAATAAGCCAATGTGAAAGGTTGGATTCACAGTTAAGATATAACTTTATTACGTAGAGGGTGGGGAATATGGAAGCAGTAAGATCAAAGGTATTAAGAGTTTTAAACATGACGTGTAGAGTTGTGTCAGACAGTGATGCTGATGGGCATGACATGTAAAGTGGGATAAGAGGTCTACAACTTTTAGAACCACAATGATAGAAGAAAATATCTTTCCTTGCTTTAGGCTTGCTGGATAAGGGGTGCTGAAATATGTTTAGGATTGAGTGATTATGGACATCTGGAACTCACATTAGTATCCTGGGACAGTGCAGAGTTTTTTCAGACATTCCCAAAGACTGAATCTTTGTCTCATCAAGATAATATCAGTTGAGGGAGGAATGTTGGCTAGTACTTGAGAGAAAGATCTTCTGCTTAACATCTCAACTTCTAGTCTCCATTATTCTTACAACTGCACTAAAACATCAGAGAAGGTTCTGGATTTAGATCAATGATGAGACCAGAATCCAAAATCTTTTGACTAGCCAGTACACTTTGCTCAGTTGGATAGACGGTTGGTTTGCAATGCAGAGTGAAGCCAACAGTGTGGTTTGAATTCCCACACAGGCTGAGGCTACCATGAAGAACTCTCCTTCTCAACCACACCCTCTTCTGAGGCATGATGACCCTCAGTTGTCTCTCTACAAACCACTACCAACTATCTCTCTATAATGAAAGAACAGCCCTATTGTCTGGTAAGACTATGGTGACTTTACATTTACACCTTAACCAAAGTGATACTTGGCAGATGATAAAGAAACAGAAGATGCTGAAGAAACTCTGCAGGTCGAGCAGTGTCTGTGAAGAAAGAGCTTTTTTTTTTAATTGGCACATGATGTTATGTAATCTAATGATTAAGTCATCAGTTATCAACTGGATTTTTAAAAGTTGTTCCAGTTTGCATTTTCCTGATTGACATCTACACCAACTGCAGTGTACAATCTGGATAATGCTATTTCCAAGAGGTGGAATTATGCTGTTTGGATTTAATACCAATGACAGTCAGTTCACTAACTTAGATATACTACAACTTTAATAGTGATACAAACTTTCCTTATTAATGAGGAAGTATATAAAACGCAAGTCATTTGAAAAATGTTTCTGCCAGAGTTGCCACCTCTGGTGGACAACAAAATCCAAACACACACATTTCATCTGACTATGTAGTAGCAAAACTCATATTTCCCTTTGTCCATACCAAATAATCTGCATGATAAATTTTAATATAACACGGATGTTTATACCTTATCAATAATGCTGTTATTCTCATCACCTTTGCTTTCTTCAGCCATTGGTTCAATAGATTCTTTGTTTTCGGTTTTGTCTGCATTAGCAAATACAGAAGCAACACGAACAACAGGCAGTGGAGTGTTTCTTGGAACAAATTTCACTGCACTTAGAGGCATAGTCCATAATTTAATCTTCTTGAAAGATTTAGTTTTTGCAGAATATCGAGATTCACAAACAAAAACATCTTCATCTCCGAAGCCCTCAGGTCGTATTTTAAAGTATTCCTACATTTGTTGTTAGGCAGAGGAAAGAAAGGTTAAAACCCATTAAATCCATGTAAAGTTGTTCTTACTTCTGTCAACTAAATTGTTCAGGTAAAATAAACGTGCCTTTAATAATCTAAAAATTAATGAGAAGCAACTTAATTCAATCATGAGGATTAACAAAATCGAGTGAAATATTTATATTTAGTGGTAAAAATTCACCTTGGTTGGCGATGCAGAACCGATGATGTCGATATTTTCATCGACCTGTTCAGAGATGTTATTACACATTTCTGGAACAGGTGCAACTTGAACCGAGGATCCCCTGCTCAGAGCTATGAACACAACCACCATGCCACAAGGGCCTATAGAATCAATGGTGTCAGATAAACCTTGTTATAACAGTAGTTGATGTCCAGTTCCAATTGACTCCAACTGAACCAAATCAAGTGCTGATGCAAACAAACAACCAAAGTGATATTTACCAGTTTGCACCACTGCCTAAGTTGAATTTCTATTCCACAAAGACTGAGTTTGAACCATTTGTAATGAAAACATGAGTCACTCAGAAAGAATTAACTTAAAAATTAGGACATGAATTAACTTCAAGTAAGGATAGAAAAAGAAATTCAATCATAGAGTCATAGAGATGTGCAGCATGGAAACAGACCCTCCAGTCCAACCCGTCCATGCTGACCAGATATCCCAACCTAATCTAGTCCCACCTGCCAGCACCCAGCCCATATCCCTCCAAACCTTTCCTATTCATATACCCATCCAAATGCCTCTTAAATGTTGCAACTGTACCAGCCTCCACCACATCCTTGGCAGCTCATTCCATACATGTACCACCCTCTGTGTGAAAAAGCTGCCCCTTAGGTCTCTTTTATATCTTTCCCCTCTCACCCTAAACCTATGCCCTCTAATTCTGGACTCCCCGATCCCA